>NC_082717.1:2720867-2914707 GCF_030144855.1 Hypanus sabinus | reverse complement strand
GTGTAAGGGAGGGTGCGTGGGGTGAAGGGGAGCGAGCACGAGGAGGAGGGGGAAGAGGAGCACACAGTGGATGGGGGAGAGGAGGGCAGGGGTAGGGGAGCGCGGGTGGGGGAGAGGGGCAGCGCGGGGTGGGGGAGAGGGGCAGTGCGCGCGGGGGAGGGCAGCGCACGGGGGTGAGAGGGGCAGCGCACGGGGGAGAGGGGCAGCGCGCGCGGGTGGGGAGAGGGGAAGCGTGCGGGGGGTGAGAGGGGCAGCGCGCGCGGGGGGGAAAGGGGCAGCGCGCGCGGGGGAGAGGGTCAGCGCACGGGGGGGGAGAGGGGCAGCGTGCGCGGGTGGGGAGAGGGGCAGCACGGGGGTGGGGAGAGGGGCAGCGCGCGGGGTGGGGGAGAGGGGCAGCGCGCGGGGTGGGGGAGAGGCAGTACGCAGGGTAGGGGAGAGAGGCAGCGCGCAGGGTAGGGGAGAGGGGCAGCACGCGCGGGTGGGGAGAGGGGCAGCGCGTGGTGTGGGGAGAGGGGCAGCGCGCGGGGGGGAGAGGGGCAGGGTGGGGGAGGGGCAGCGCGCGGGGAGGAAGAGGGGCAGCGCGGGGGTGGGAGAGGGGCAGCGCGCGGGGGGAGGGGGCAGCGCGGGGGGGGGAGAGGGACAGCGCGGGGGGGGGGAGAGGGACAGCGCGGGGTGGGAGAAGGGCAGGTCGGGGGGGGTGAGAGGGGCAGCGCGGGGTGGGAGAGGGGCAGCGCGCGGGGGGTGAGAGGGGCAGCGCGGGGGGGGGTGAGAGGGGCAGCGCGGGGGGGGGGTGAGAGGGGCAGCGCGGGGGGGGGTGAGAGGGGCAGCGCGCGGGGGGTGAGAGGGGCAGCGCGGGGTGGGAGAGGGGCAGCGCGCGGGGGTGAGAGTGGCAGCGCGCGGGGGTGAGAGTGGCAGCGCGCGGGGGGAGAGGGACAGCGCGGGGTGGGAGAGGGGCAGGTCGGGGGGGTGAGAGGGACAGCGCGGGGGGGTGAGAGGGGCAGCGCGGGGGGGATGAGAGGGACAGCGCGGGGGGGTGAGAGGGGCAGCGCGGGGGGGTGAGAGGGGCAGCGCGGGGGGGTGAGAGGGGCAGCGCGGGGTGGGAGAGGGGCAGGTCGGGGGGGTGAGAGGGGCAGCGCGGGGGGGTGAGAGGGGCAGCGCGGGGTGGGAGAGGGGCAGCGCGCGGGGGTGAGAGGGGCAGCGCGGGGTGGGAGAGGGGCAGCGCGCGGGGGTGAGAGGGGCAGCGCGGGGGGGTGAGAGGGGCAGCGCGGGGTCGCGGTAGACGGGGCCGTGAGGGCGAGAGACAGTCAGAGAGTGACCTCCATCCTCGCCTCCCTCACCTTGCCCTCTTTGGTCGCTTCATCCAGAGGGAGGCACTTGTGGTTCTGGTGCTTCTTGGAGTGCAGACACACCACACAGAGCACCTCGGCGTCCTCCTGGCAGAAGAGCTTCAACACCTCCCTGTGGTGTTCGCACTGCGCCCCGGACCCGCTCTGCTCCCGGGCCTTGCTCATCTCCTTCACGAACGAGTCGGCGATGTTGGCCAGCGTCCGGTTCCATTTCAGCTCGCTGACGGAGTAGTTTTCCCTGCAGATAGGGCACTCTCCCCCTCCCCTGGGCTTCCAGTAGCCCAGGAGGCAGGCGCAGCAGAAGTTGTGCTGACAGGGTGGAAACACGGGGTCCTTGAAGATATCCTGGCAGATGGGACACGAAAGTTCATCCTCCAGCCAAGATATCTGCTGTCCCTGTTCCATTTTGCCCCAAGCTTTTCTGAACGATCCTGCTTCCTGTTGACAAGACTCGACACAGAGAGAAACTTTTCAGCGCAGTTTCACTTCTCAGTTCCCAGGCGCCGCCTCCTGTAGGTTCAGACAGTACTACGATGCCCCCTATCCTCTTCCACAACTGCCAGGACTCCATCTCACCAGGAATTCTGCAGATGCTGGAAATTCAAACACACAGAATGCTGGGGGACGCAGCAGGCCAGGCAGCACCGACACCCTTCGTCGTCTCTCCCACTTCCAGACTAAAATAACTTAAATGTTATTCAAGACTGAAGATTGTTTTATGTCACTTCCAGTGTAAAGGAGAGTGAAATAATTGTTACTCCAGATCCCATGCAGCACAAAAAACACAATAAGGTAAAAACACAATATAAGACAGCTTATATACCTAGATTGATTGTATATCCATAAAGTGACACTAGGCACAGGAGTGTCTGTACACAAGGTTACTGACAGGAGGTGGTTGGGGGTGGGTGGTGGGGAGTGGTGGAGTCTTACTGCGGGGCAGAAGTTACTGTTTTTGAGTCTGGTGCTCCTGCTGTGGATGCTACATGACCTGATGGGACTGGGACAAACAGTCCCTGAGCAGGGTGGGTGGGATCCTTCGTGATGTCACTGGCCCCTTCCTGCCACCTTTCTGTGATTATGTCCTTAATGGTAGATAGGCTGGTGCCAGTGATGCATTGGCAGTTTTGACTGCCCGCTGTCGAGCCTCCCTCTCCACCGCGGTGCAGTTATGATGCAGTTTTCTTAAACTGGAAACTGGAAGAAGAGCTTCACACCTCCAGGGATGCTGGTTGGTGTCTGGTTCCATTTTATTTAGAGATAGAACATGGTGTTGGGAAGATAATATTCATGCACTTTGATAGAAGCATTCTGTGTGTGCGCTTCTAACTTCCGCATCTGTGGACTGTGGGAGGAAGCCCACACAGTCACAAGGAAAACATACAAACTCTTTACAGAGAGTGGAGGGAGTGGATTCAGTTACTGTAGTGATGATTGTAACCTTAATGATTGTAGTGTGCTGTTGCGGTCCCCTCATGTTTCATGGGAACTCAAGAGTCCTTCAGACCTGCCCCACGATGACAGGAGTTTTCCAGGTGGCTTGCTTTCCTCTTACAGTCCAAAGACATGCTGGCCACTTGGAAAAACTCCTGTCATCGTGGGGTAGGTCTGAAGGACTCTTGTATTGACCTGTGATTAGTAGTATTTGTAGGCCTCCGTTAGACTCGGTAGACCACGGATTTGCACCTTGGAAAGTTTCCAGGGCGCAAACCTGGGCAAGGTTTTTTTAATGGAAGACCAGCAGTTGCCCAATCTGCAAGTCTCCCCTCTCCACGCCACCGACGTTGTCCAAGGGAAGGGCATTAGGACCCATACAGCTTGGCACTGGTGTCGTCACAGAGCAATGTGTGGTTAAGTGCCTTGCTCAAGGACACGCACGCAGCCTCAGCCAAGGCTCGAACTAACGACCTTCAGATCACTAGATCAACGCCTTAATGGCACTTGGCCACGCTCCAACACACCTGTGATTAGGCTAGGGTTAAATAAGTGAGTTGCTGAGGGGCATGGCTCGGTGGGATGGAAGAACCAGCCTATTCCAAGCTGTTTCTCTAAATAAAATCATTTAAAAATAAGAAAAGGTCAAGGGGCATTTTTGGCGGTTCTATCACAGTTAAACGGCGCAGCAGGCATTGAGCAGGTCCAAGAGCGAGAGATTTGAAAAAGGAGCTTTCTCAGGATTTCGTCTTTCTTTTGGCAGTGCAGTTACAATTCATTAGCAAGAGAAAATAAAAACTAAGGTACGGACAAGTGGAGTGGCCATGGTTAGAGTGGGGAAGCTTTGATCCATGTGTTTGGGCAAGGTACGTATCTGGAAAGGTTCTTCTTTCATCTGTCAGTGTATAGTTAGTGCAAGGGCCCTGTTGTGACCTTTGTATGAGATATTGGAGTGCTGGAAGACCTTCACCCTCTGGGATAACCACATCTGCACCAGGCGCATCGAGCTTCCGCTCATCAGAAAATGTGCTAAGGAACTGGAGCCGCTGTTCGATGACCTTCGGCTCATATGGAAAAATGAGCAGGTTATACATATGAGCTGCAGGAGGTAGTCACCCCTAAGTTACTATCAGGAGAGGGAAGGGAGCTGGGCAGCCAGTACAGAGTACCCCTGTGGCCATTCCCTCAATAATAAGTTTTTGATACTGTTGACATACAGGTGGGGGGAGGGAGGGGATGAAGCTGCAGTGATCCTGGTGCAGGGAAGTGGGGAGAAGAGGACTGCAGCACTGAGAGGATTTCATAGATACAGGAAAGGAGTAGACACAAGATTCTGTGGGTGCGATGTAGACATCTAGGTGCCTACCAGGTGCCAGGATCAGGGACATCTTGGATCAGGTCCCCAAAGTGCTAAACTGAGAAGGTGAACAGCCAGAGGTTGTGGTACACATTGGCAACAATGATATAAGGCGGAAAGGTGAGGAGTCACTGAACAGTGATTTTAGAGAGTTAGGTAGAAAGCTGGAAAGCAGGACTGCCATGATAGTAATCTCTGGACTGCTGCCTGTGCCACGGGCCAGTGAGGGTAAGAATAGGATGTTTTTGCAGATGAATATGTGGCTGATGAACGGGTACAGGGGCAGGGGTGAAATATCTGGATCATTGGGATGCCCTCAGGGGAAGGTATGACTTGTAGAGAAGGGATGGGTTACACCTGAGGGGGAACCAATATCCTTGCAGGTAGCTTTGCTAGAACTGTTGGGGATGGTTTAATCTAATTTGGCAGGGTGATGGGAACCAGAGTGATAGGGTTGAGGATAGGACAAGCAGAAGCATATGTAATGAGACCATGAGAAAGGACAGGTAGATGAAAGGGAAAAATTGCAGTCAGTGGGATGAGATGTAGTGTAACGGGGGAGGGGGGGGAGTGAAAAGGGTGATAGAAACAGGACTGAAGGTGTTATATTTGAATGCATGGAGTAAGGTAGATCATCTTTTAGTGAAATTAGGCATTCAGCATAACTGAGCCATGGCTGGAAGATTATAGATGAGTGTTCAACATCCAAGGATACACGTAGTATCAAAAGAACAGGCAGGCAGGCATTGCTCAGTTGATAAAAATCATCAGAAAGAGGTGACATAGGATAGCAAGGTACAGAATCATTGTGGGCAAAGTTAAGAAAATCAGGTTGGTAGAATGACTGAAAGAAGGCTTGTTAGAGCAGCTCCTGGTCAACCCATTAAGGGAATCAGCTATTCCGGATTGGGTGTTCTGTAATAAACTGGATTTGATTTTGAAGCTTAAGGTAAAGGAACCCTTAGGGGTCAGTGGTCATAATATGTTAGAATTCAACCTGCAATTTGAGAGACAGAATCCAAAGTGAAAAATATTAGTATTACATTGGAGCAAAGAGATTTACAGAGGCATGAGAGAGGAGCTGGCCAAAGTTGAGTGAAAGGGGACACTAACAGGGATGACAGCAGAGCAGCAATGCCTGGAGTTTCCGGAAGCAATTCAGAAGGTGCAGGATAGATACATAACAAAGAAATATTCTGAAGCAGGATGATGCAGCTGTGGCTGATAAGGGAAGTCAAAGCTAACATAAAAGCAAAATAGAGGGCATATCATAGAGCAAAAAATTAGTGGGAAGTGAGACGATTGGAAAACCTTTAAAAACCAACAGAAGACAACTAGAAAAAGCCATAGGGGGGTAAAGATGATCAGAATCAGATTTAACATCACCGACATATGCAATGAAATTTGTTAAAATTAAATATGAAGGTAAGCTAGCCAATGATATCAAAGAGAATAACAATTTTTCCCATATATAAAGAGTAAAAAAGAGGTGAGAGTGGATATCAGACCACTGGAAAATGATGCTGGAGACACAGTAATGGGGTGGGGGTGGACATGAATAAGTTATTTTGCATGAGTCTTCACTGTGGAAGGCACTAGCAGTATGCTGGGAGTTCAAGAATGTCAGGGGTCAGAAGAGTGTGATGTTATCATTACAAGGGAGAAGGGTCTTGGGAAACTAAAAGGTCTGAAGGTAGAAAAGTCACCTAGACCAGATAGTGTACACCCCAGGGTTCTGAAAGAGATGACTGAAGAGATTGTGGAGGCATTAGTAATGATTTTTCTATAATCACTAGATTCTGGTATAATTCTGAAGGAATGGAAAATTGAAAATGTCACTCTACTCTTTAAAAAGGGAGAGAAGCAGAAGAAAGGAAATTATACACCAGTTAGTCTGATCTCAGTGGTTGGGAAGATGTTGGAGTCAATTGTTAAGGAAGTGGTTTCGGGGTATTTGGAAGCACATGATAAAATAGTCCATAGTCAGCCTAGTTTCCTTAAGGGGAAATCTTGACTGACGAATCAAATGGAATTCTTTGAGGAAATAAGAAGCAGGAGAGACAAATGAAGACCAGTGGATGTTGTGTACTTGGATTTTCAGGAGGTCTTTGACTAAATGCCTCACATGAGGGTGCTTAACAAGATAAAAGTAAAAACACTAGCATAGATGGAGTATTGGCCGATTGACAGGAGGCAAAGAGTGGGAATAAAGGGAGCTGTTTCTGGTTGGCCGCAGGGGTCAGTTTTCTGATTGCTTCTTTTTATGTTGTATGTTAACGATCTAGAAGACAGAATTGATGGATTTCTGGCCAAAATTTGCAAATGATACGATGATATATGGAGGGGAAGGTAGTGCTGAGGAAGCATATAGGTTGCAAAAGGGTTCAGGCAGTTTAGGAGAATGGCAAAGAAGTATCAGGGTCAAAATCAGGTTTATTATTACTGGCATGTGACGTGAAATTTGTTAATTTAGCAGCAGCAGTTCAATGCAATACATAATATGGAAGAGAAAAAAAATAATAATAAATAAACAAGTAAATCAATTACAGTATATGTATATTGAATAGATTTTTAAAAATGTGCGAGAAATAGAAATACTGTGTATTAAAAAAATTGAGCTAGTGTCCAATGGTTCAATGTCCATTTAGGAAACAGATAGCAGAAGGGAAGAAGCTGTTCCTGAATCACTGAGTGTGTGCCTTCGGGCTTCTGTACTTCCCAACCTGATGGTAACAGTGAGAAAAGGGCATGTCCTGGGTGCTGGAGGTCCTTAATAATGGACACTGCCTTTCTGAGACACTCCTGGGTACTTTGTAGGCTAATACCCAGGATGGAGCTGACTAGATTTACAATCTTCTGCAGCTTCTTTCGGTCCTGTGCAGTAGCCCTTCCATACCAGACAGTGATGCAGCCTGTCAGAATGCTCTCCATGGTACAACTGCAGAAGTTTTTGAGTGTATTCGTTGACATGCCAAATCTCTTCAAACTACTAATGAAGTATAGCCACTGTCATGCCTTCTTTATGGCTACATCGATACGCTGGGACCAGGTTAGATCCTCAGAGATCTTGACACCCAGGAACTTGAAACTGCTCACTCACTTGAAACTTACCCTTCCTGAAGTCCACAATCAGCTCTTTCGTCTTACTGACATTGAGTGACAGGTTGTTGCTGTGACACCACTCCACTAGTTGGCATATCTCACTCCTGTATGCCCTCTCATCACCACATGAGATTTTACCAGCAAGGGTTGTATCATCAGCAAACTTATAGATGGTATTTGAGCTGTGCCTAGCCATACGGTCATGGGTATAGAGAGTGTAGAGCAGTGGACTAAGCACACACCCCTGAGGTACGCCAGTGTTAATCGTCAGCAAGGAGGATATGTTATCACCAATCTGCACAGACTGTGGTCTTCCGGTTAGCAAGTCGAGGATCCAATTGCAGAGGGAGGTACAGAGGCCCAGATTCTGCAACTTCTTAATCAGATTTGTGGGAATGATGGTATTAAATGCTGAGCTATAGTTGAAGAACAGCATCCTGACATAGGTGTTTGTGTTGTCCAGGTGGTCTAAAGCTTCCCCAGGTGCTGTTCCTCATCATGGTGGGGAGGTGTGTGTGCCTTAATGATCCTGGGAGCTATACCAGCTGGGACTTCAGTCCCTGGTAGAAACATAGAAAGATAGAAAATAGGTGCAGGAGTAGGCCATTCGGCCCTTTGAGCCTGCACCATCATTCAGTATGATCATGGCTGATCATCCAACTCAGAATCCTGTACCTGCTTTCTCTCCATACCCCCTGATCCCTTTAGCCACAAGGGCCATATCTAACTTCCTCTTAAATATAGCCAATGAACCAGCCTCAACTGTTTCCTGTGGCAGAGAATTCCACAGATTCACCACTCTCTGTGTGAAGACGTTTTTTCTCATCTCGGTCCTAAAAGGCTTCCCCTTTATCTTTAAACTGTGACCCCTCATTCTGGACTTCCCCAACATCAGAAACAATCTTCCTGTATCTAGCCTGTCCAATCCCTTTAGAATTTTATATGTTTCAATAAGATCTCCCCTCAATCTTCTAAATTTCAGTGAGTATAAGCCTAGTCAATCCAGTCTTTCTTCATATGAAAGTCCTGCCATTCCAGGAATCAATCTGGTGAACCTTCTCTGTACTCCCTCTATGGCAAGAATGTCTTTCCTCAGATTAGGGGACCAAAACTGCACCCAATACTCCAGGTGTTGTCTCACCAAGACCTAGTACAACTGCAGTAGAACCTCCCTGCTCCTGTACTCAAATCCTTTTGTTATGAATGCCAACATACCATTTGCCTTTTTCACCGCCTGCTGTACCTGCATGCCCACCTTCAATGACTGGTGTGCAATGACACCCAGGTCTCGTTGAACCTGCCCTTTTCCTAAACGGCCACCATTCAGATAATAATCTGTTTTCCTGTTCTTGCAACCAAAGTGGATAACCTCCCATTTATCCACATTAAATTGCATCTGCCATGAATTTGCCCACTCACCTAACCTATCCAAGTCACCCTGCATCCTCTTAGCATCTTCCTCACAGCTAACACCACCGCCCAGCTTCATGTTGTTATGAGTTATGAACAGACCTGATGGAAATGGGGTGCAGAGTTAACCATTCCCAACCGCCCTCCTGAGAACTATGAACTATTGCTGAAGCTATGCTGCTCATGAGAGAGAGATAAAGCCCAGGCAAGAACATCTGCTACAGATAAGAGGGGAAGAGAGACTGTTGATTTACTGTATTATGACTCTTCCTGGATTATTTACCTTCCACTACAAGGACGTTACTTTGCTCGTTAACATTCCTCAGGAGACAGCAGGAGTGGCCTGATTTAATGGACATGGTGATTCAGAGTTGATGGATAGCTGAGACCCCATGAGTAGGGATAAAAGACAGGTCTGGAGAGACTCCCTTCAGACACACCAGTGGACACTGACTGACCGAGTGTTGTGAACCCACAGGAAGGTGGGGGCTTCGGAGACCGAATCAGGAGATCGGTCAATAAAGTTCACAGTGTGACAGCAGGGCCGGTGGGGACGTGTGTGTGTGTCCACTCATGCCAGAGTGATGAGTCCACCACAGAAGAACAGTCCAGCTGAAGACCAGAGGGGTCATAACTGAATGACCACAACGATACGACGGATTAAGAAAGCCACAAAAAGGTTTGCCTGCCGCAACTGTTTCTGTTAAATCTCGCTCGCTCTCTCTCTCTCTCCAACGATTTCAACACAACAACCATAACTACTTCAGCATTTATGAACTGAACTCTATACTTTCCTATGACAATTCGTTTACCCCTAGACATCGATAGAGCTTGTTTATTATTGATTATTATTATTATTCCTACACTTTTAGGTTTATTACTGCTAACTTGTTTTATATGTATATTTGCATTTTTGATATTGTATTGTGTAGTTCACTAATAAACACCTTTAGTTTTGGTACCACCAGACTCCAACGGATTCTTCTTTCTCTGCTGGTCAGGCACCCAGTTACGGGGTACATAACAGTGTCATCTGCAAACCTGGAGATGCTGCATTTAATTCCCTCGTCTAAATCATTAATATATATTGTAAACAACTGGGGTCCCAGCACTGAGCCTTGCAGTACCCTACTGGTCACGCCTGCCATTCTGAAAATATCCCGTTTATTCCCACTCTTTGTTTCCTGTTTGCCAACCAATTCTCTATCCACATCAATACCATACCCCCAATACCGTGTGCTTTAAGTTTGTACACTAATCTCCTGTGTGGGACCTTGTCAAAAGCCTTTTGAAAATCCAAATATATCACATCCACTGGTTCTCCCCATCCACTCTACTAGTTACACCTTCAAAAAATTCTATAAGATTCGTCAGACCTGATTTTCCTTTCAAAAATCCATGCTGACTTTGTCCAATGATTTCACCTCTTTCCAAATGTGCTGTTATCATACTTTTGATAACTGACTCTAGCATTTTCCCCACCACCAATGTCAGGCTAACCGGTCTATAATTCCCCGGTTTCCCTCTCCCTCCTTTTTTCCCTCGTCACCCTCAAATCCTCAGGAACTAATCCAGAATCTAAGGAGTTTTGAAACATTATCACTAATGCATCCACTATTTCTTGGGCTACTTCCTTAAGCACTCTGGGATGCAGACCATCTGGCCCTGGGGATTTATCTGCCTTTAATCCCTTCAATTTACCTAACACCATTTCCCTACTAACATGTATTTCCCTCAGTTACTCCATCTCAATGGACCCTCGGTCCCCTACTATTTCTGGAAGATTATCTATGTCCACCTTAGTGAAGACAGAACCAAAGTAGTTATTCAATTGGTCTGCCATGTTCTTGTTCCCCATGATCAATTCACCTGTTTCTGACTGTAAGGGACCTACATTTGTCTTAACCAATCTTTTTCTTTTCACATATCTATAAGAGCTTTTACAGTCAGTTTTTATGTTTTCTGCCAGCGTTCTCTCATAATCTTTTTTCCCTTTCCTAATTAAGCCCTTTGTCCTCCCCTGCTGGACTCTGAATTTCTCCCAGTCCTCAGGTGTGCCGCTTTTTCTGGCTAATTTGTATGTTTCTTCTTTGGACTTGATACTATCTCTAATTTCCCTTGTCAGCCACGGGTGCACTACCTTCCCTGGTTTATTCTTTTGCCAAACTGGGATGAACAATTGTTGTAGTTCATCTATGCGATCTTTAAATGCTTGCCATTGCATATCCACTGTCAACCCTTTAAGTATCATTTGCCAGTCTATCTTGGCTAATTCATGTCTCATACCTTCAAAGTTACCCTTCTTTAAGTTCAGAACCTTTGTTTCTGTATTAACTATGTCACTCTCGGGGGAACGTCACGTGATGACATAGGATCGAGACGTGGAAATCCAGCTCTCCTGTAAAAAACTAATAAATTAATGTTTAAGTGAAGAAAAGTTAGTAAATATTTTCTAAAAACTACGTTTAAACTACTCAGGATTTTCCTTAGATATGCCTCCTAAACAGATGCAGAAGAAAACTACGACTTTGAAGACAGTACAAGCTGGGCCGGCCACCATGAAGGAGCCTCGGACTCAAGTGCTTCTTACCTCCGGTGATACAGAACAGGAATCGGCGGCAACATCAACAGTCTCCAAGAAGGAACAACAGAAACTGCGCGTGCGTGCAGGAAAGGGCATGCATAAACACGAGCAATTTGAACTACAAATCCCAGCTGCGATTGGAAGTGGAAGTGAAAATGAATCCGCGGTGGATTTGGATTCTCTGGAACATACAGATGAAGATGAGGAGGCAAAAGAAGAACAACAGGAAGAGGTCGGAGGTGGAAGATCTTCTGGAGACATAAGAAAAGCTTTGGTGCAAATAATGCATGAATTAAAAGAATTAAAAACATTAAAAATTATAAAAGAAGATATTAAAAATATGAAGACTATGTTTGATAAAATGGTGAAAAAACAGGAGAAAATGGACAAGAAAGTTAAAAAGCTGGAAGAGGTAACGGGAGACACTATTGATAGAGTGAATAAAATGGAAGATAATATTCTTGCCTGGACATCGGAAAGAAAACGACTGTTGGAAAAAAGAGACATGCTTGAAAATTTTAGTAGACGAAGTAATATTAAAATTGTTGGTCTTAAAGAAGGAATAGAGGGAGAGGATCCAATAAAAAATTTTCAAAAATGGATCCTGGAAAATTTGGAAATGGAAGAGGGAACCCAGTTGATTGAAATTGAAAGGGCCCACAGAGCCTTAAGACCAAAACCTCAACCTGATCAAAACCCACGACCAATCTTGATAAAATGCTTAAGATATCAAGATAAAGAAAATATCCTGAAGGTGGCTGCCCAACGTGCCAGAAAGAGAAATGGGCCATTGATGAGAGAAGGGAAAACAGTTCTTTTTTATCCTAATATAAGTTATGACCTTTTGAAGAGAAAGAAGGAATTTAATCCAGCGACAAAAGTTTTATGGGAAAAGGGTTATAAATTTATATTGCACCACCCGGCAACACTGATAATTTTTTGGGATGACGGAAAAAGAAGATTTTTTACTGATCATTGGGATGCAGAGGAGTTTGCACAAGAACCCCCAAATATTCGCTAGACACAGTAATGATTTAAAAGTGAAACAGATTAAAGATGAAAACGGGGACAGTGAAGTGAGTTGATAGACATTAAGGACAGAAGAATATTTAAATATACTTTTAATTATATGATACAGGGGGAGAAAGGTAAAAATTAGAGAAATATTAATTGAGAGTAGTGATATTTCTTCTCTTACATATAGTTTTTTCATGTTACGGGGAGCTGGGGGAACTTCGGATCGATCGCTATGGGATTCACGTGCGTAACCATGGCGATTGCCATGACCCGCACAACGGAGGGGGGTAATGTGTTTTTTTTCATTCACAACATTAGCGGGGGGGGGGGTTTTAATTGTTTTTTTCTTTATAATCTATTTTTCTTTTATCTTTCTTTCTTTGCCTGGATGATCAGAGGAGAGACACATAGCAACATGGAGAATTTTAAAATAATTCCCCAAGGTACTATGAGAGTTGAAATATTATGTATTATTATAGATTGGAGTAACCCCATTAAAAATAATGCCTAATTTAATGAATTTTTAAAGTTTTAATGTTAATGGGCTTAATGGACCGGTGAAAAGTGTTACGTACCCCATAACTGGGTGTCTTACCAGCAAAGACAGAAGTATCCGTTGGAGTCTGGTACTATTTTCAAAACAGTGTTTATTAGTAAAATATACAAATCAATATCAACAATGCAAATATACAGATAATACACTTTAGCAATATTAAACCTAGAATTGTGGGTATAATAATAATCAATAATAAACAAGCTCTATGGATGTCTAGGGGATAATGAATTGTCATATGTGAATATAAAGTTCAGTTCAGTTCATACAGGCTGAGGTAGTTGTTGGTTGATGTGTTGTAATTGTTGGAGAGAGAGAGAGAGAGAGAGAGAGAGCAAACAGCGACAGCCAGTGAAACCTTCCTTTATGTTCTTGATCTGTCGATGTGTTGTTGTGGCCATTCAGGTATGACCCCTCCGTCCTTTAGCTAGACCGTTCTTCTATGGTGGACTCGTCACCAAGGCAAGGGTGGACACACACACAAGCCCCCTCGCTATAAACACTGAGTTAAAATTTGACCGATCTTTCGTTCGGTCTCCGATGCCCCACACCTTCTCGTGGGTTCCAACACTTAAGCAGTGCTCACTAGTGTGTCTCCTGGTGTGTCTGAGGGGTGTCTCCCCAGACCTCAATTTTATCCCTACTCACGGGGTCTCAGGTGTTAATCAGTCTTGAATGGCTTAGTCCATCAAACCAGCCCACTCCGGCTGTCCACTGAGGAATTTTGATGAACAGAATGGTACCAAGTAAACAGCCCTCTCCGGAGCTGTGAGTCTTACAGGAGTCATAATATGGTCTCTCTCCCCTGGTGTTATCTCTCCCTTGTCTGAAGCAAATGTTCCAATCCCAGTATGTTTTGTTCCATCTCTTTCTCTCTCATTAGCAGCCTGGCAACAGTAACGGTTTGTAATTCTCCCAGGGGAGGGGGACATGGGCAACCTTGCACCCTTCTGCCCATCAGAGCTGTTCATCCTTCATAACAAAAGAAAAAGAATTTTAACATACATTAAGAAAATGAAAATAGATATAGCTTTTATACAAGAAACACATTTAACAGAGATAGAACATCAGAAATTTAAAAAAGGGATTGGGTCGGAAATATTGTTGCAGCTTCATTTAATTGAAAAGCGAGGGAAGTTGCAATTTTGGTTAACAAAACTTTACCACTTAAAATACAAAATGTATTAATTGATTTTGCGGGAAGATATGTAATTATACATTGTCAAATCTTTTCGGAACTATGGACTCTTATGAATATTTATGCACCAAATGAAAATGATGTAAAATTTATACAAGAGGCTTTTTTGAATTTGGTTGATGCACACGATAAAATATTAATAGGTGGAGACTTTAACTTCTGTATATACCCAGTTTTAGATAGATCAACAAAGGTTGTTACAAAATCAAAAGTAGCAAAATTAACTTTATCATTGATGAAAGATTTAAGTTTGATTGATAGATGGAGAAGAATTAACCCAAGAGAAAGAGATTATTCATTTTATTCAAATAGACATAAAACTTATTCAAGGATAGATTTTTTCCTACTATCAGCAAATATTCAAGACAGAGTGAAAAATATGGAACTTAAAGCAAGAATATTGTCAGATCATTCCCCCTTGATAATGACAATGATAATGATGGATAAGGAGGAATCGATTTACAGATGGAGATTTAATTCAGTATTAATAAAACATCAAGATTTTTGTGATTTTATGAAAAAACAGATTCCGTTTTTTTTTAGATACAAACTCACATTCAGTTGATGATAAATTTATATTATGGGAAGCGATGAAGGCATATTTGAGAGGCCAGATAATAAGTTATACTTCTAAAATTAAGAAGGAATATATGGTAGAAATAGATCAATTGGAAAAAGAGATTACAAAATTAGAAAAAGAATCTCAAAGATATATGACAGAAGAAAAACAAAGACAACTTGTTAATAAGAAGCGACAATATAATACACTTCAGACATACCGAACAGAAAAAGCAATTATGAGAACTAATCAGAGATCTTATGAATTAGGTGAAAGATCACACAAGATTCTTGCTTGGCAGTTAAAAACAGACCAAGCTTCCAAAACGATAAATGCAATGAGAACAAGTGTAAATAAAATTATTTATAAACCTTTAGAAATCAATGAAACTTTAATTTTTTTTTATTCTGAACTGTATCAATCAGAATTGCAAAATGATATTGTTGAGATAAAAAGGTTTTTATCACAAATAACTCTCCCAAAATTGAACTTGGAAGAACAGAAGGGATTAGATATGCCTTTTACATTAAAAGAGGTCGAAGAAGCTCTCGGATCACTTCAGAGTAATAAATCTCCAGGAGAAGATGGTTTTCTGCCTGAATTTTACAAAAAGTTTAAAGGTTTATTAATTCCTCCTTTTATGGAGCTAATTCACCAAGCGGAAAGAACGCATAAACTTCCAGAATCTTTTTCGATGGCTATTTTAATAGTATTGCCAAAAAAAGACAAAGATCTTTTAAAGCCAACATCATATAGACCTATTTCTTTGTTGAACACGGACTATAAAATAAAAGCAAAGATTTTATCTAATAGATTATCTAAATACTTACCAAAATTAATACACATGGACCAAACAGGATTTATTAAAAATAGACAATCGGCAGATAATGTAACTCGGTTAATTAGCATAATTCATTTGGCACAAAAGAGGGAAGAAATGAGTGTGGCAGTTGCTTTGGATGCAGAAAAAGCATTTGATAGATTGGAATGGGATTTTTTATTTAAGGTATTGGAAAAATATGGATTAGGAGTATATTTTATAAAATGGATTAAAACCTTAAATACTAACCCCAAAGCTGAAGTGGTGACAAATGGCCAAATTTCAACATCATTTCAGTTAACAAGGTCAACTAGACAAGGTTGTCCATTATCACCTGCTTTATTTGTGTTGGCAATAGAACCATTAGCTGAATTAATTAGAATTGACTCAGATATTATGGGTTTCAGGGTTAATCAGGACGAATATAAGATTAACTTATTTGCTGCTGATGTTCTGATTTATCTAACTAACCCATTGCATTTGTTGCGTAAATTATCTTCTAGATTGGAAGAATATGGGAAAATATCAGGATACAAAATAAATTGGGTTAAAAGTGAAATTCTACCCCTTACTAAAGGAGATTATAGTCAATGTCGATTAATAACTCAATTTGGATGGCCGATAAATGGTATAAAGTATTTAGGTATAAGAGTTGATAATGATATAAAGAATTTATATAAACTAAATTATTTGCCATTATTGAAAAAAATCCAAGAGGATCTTGACAAATGGATGATGTTACCAATAACATTAGTCAGTAGAGTCAATGCTGTAAAAATGAATATATTCCCTAGATTACAATATTTATTCCAAACACTACCAATACAATTACCACAGAAGTTTTTTCAAGAGTTAAATAAATGTTTGAGGAAGTTCCTTTGGAAAGGTAAGATGTCAAGAATATTGTTGGAAAAATTGACATGGAAATTTGACCTAGGAGGGTTACAATTACCAATTTTAAGAATTATTACAAAGCAAATCAACTTAGATTTATTGCATCTTTTTTTGATGAAGATAAACAGGCATGGATTAGAATAGAATTAGATAAAATAGGAGAAAATATACCAGAAGATTTTATATGTAAATGGGAATCTAAATGGATATGGGAAAAGAAAGAATCTCCTATACTAAAACATTTGATTGATCTATGGAATAAGATAAATGTTGATGATGAGATAAAGAAATCTTTATTAGCAAAGAGACCTTTAATTCAAAATAAACTTATTCCTTTTACAATGGATAATCAACTTTTATATAACTGGTTTCACAAAGGGATTAGATATATAGGAGACTGTTTTGAAGGAGGTATATTAATGTCACTTGACCAATTAAAGAATAAATATAAAATATCAAATAACACTCTTTTCTGTTATTTCCAATTAAGGGCTTATTTAAGAGATAAATTGGGTCAAACAATGTTATTGCCGAAACCTAATGAAATAGAAACTTTAATTCATAAAGGAAAAATTTAAAAAATATATTTCTGGTATGTATAATTTGATTCAAAAACAGGCAATTAAACAAGGAATTCATAAGTCAAGACAAAAATGGGAAAGTGATCTGAATATTAAAATTGATGAAACAAGTTGGTCAAGATTATGGCTTGACAGTATGACAATACAACAAATGTTCGACTAAGATTAGTACAATATAACTTTTTACATTGATTATATATTACACCACAAAAAATAAACAGATTAAACTCAAATTTATCTGATCAATGTTTTTGATGTAATCAAGAAATTGATACTTTTTTACACTCTACTTGGTCTTGTTTTAAAATTCAACCTTTTTGGACAAATTTAAGAGTTTTACTGGAACAAATTATTGGAATACAATTTCCACATAATCCAGCATTATTTTTACTAGGCGATATTGAAAGGATAAAATCGAAATCCAAATTGAATAAATATCGGAAAGAATTCATAAAAATTGCATTGGCAGTAGCCAAAAAGGCTATTGCAGTTACTTGGAAATCGGATTCATACTTAAGTATAGATCGTTGGAAGAATGAAATTTTTAGCTGCATTCCGCTTGAAAAAATTACTTATAATTTAAGAGATAAATATGAAATATTTCTGAAAATTTGGTGCCCCTATTTACAAAAGATAGGATTAAATATATAGGTGTTCTGAAGATAAAATTATTGGTTATCTGGGGAAAGAAATAAATATACATATTAAAGCTATTATGAACTCCATGGAGCATGTGGGGATCTTCCGATATCCAGGCACTCTTTCTTTCTTTCTTTTTTCTTCTCTTTTTTCTCTATAGGGATATGTTAGGGGGGAGGGGTTAAGGGGAGGGGGGAAGGGTCGATAATTTTTTTTCTTCTGTAACCTATTTGAAAATTCAATAAAAAATATATTAAAAAATTTAAAAAAGAATAATCATGGTCAAAGCCCATGATATCCTAGGTAATATCACACAGAAAATAATGATAGTGATGTGAGGAGATACTTGCTTTAATTATGTCAGTTTTGGTTACATTAAAGACTATGAAGGATATTAAAAAAAGTCACTCTCCATCTTAATGAAGAATTCCACCATATTATGGTCACTCTTACTCAAGGGGCCTCGCACGACAAGATTGCTAACTAACCCTTCCTCATTGCTCAATACCCAATCTAGAATGGCCTGCTCTTTAGTTGGTTCCTTGACATGTTGATCAGAAAACCATCTTGCATACATTCCAAGAAATCCTCTTCCTCAGCATCCTTACCAATTTGTTTCACCCAATCTATATGTAGATTGAAGTCACCCATTATAACTACTGTTCCTTTATTGCACGCATTTCTAATTTCCTGTTTAATGCCATCCCCAACCTCACTACTACTGTTAGGTGGCCTGTACACAGCTCCCACCAGCATTCTCTGCCCCTTAGTGTTATGCAGCTCTACCCATATCAATTCCACATCCTCCAGGCTAATGTCCTTCCTTTCTATTGCATTAATCTCCTCTCTAACCAGTAATGCTACTCCACCTCCTTTTCTTTCCTGTCTATCCCTCCTAAATACTGAATATCCCTGGATGTTGAGCTCCCATCCTTGGTCACCCTGGAGCCATGTATCTGTGATCCCAACTATATCATATTAATTAATAACTATCTGCACATTCAATTCATCCAGCTTGCTATGAATCCTCCTTGCATTGAAGGGAAAATTGGATGTGTCAGTATTACAGTTGAACAAAGGGAACTATGGAGCTATGAGGGAGGAGCTGGCCAAAGTTCAATGGAACAATACCCTAACAGGGAAGACAGTGGAACAAAAATGGCAGGTATTTCTGGGAATAATGCAGAAGGTGCAGGATCGGTTCATTCCAAAGAGGAAGAAAGATCCTAAGGGGAGTAAGGGGCGGCCGTGGCTGACGAGGGAAGTAAAGGGCAGTATAAAAATAAAAGAGAAGAAGTATAACATAGCAAAGATGAGCGGGAAACCGGAGGGCTGGGAAGCTTTTAAGGAACAACAGAAGATAACAAAAAAGGCAATACGCCAAGAAAGAATGAGGTACGAAGGTAAACTAGCCAAGAATATAAAGGAGGATAGTGAAAGCTTCTTTAGGTATGTGAATAGCAAAAAATTAGTTAAGACCAAAATTGGGCCATTGAAGACAGAAACGGGTGAATTTATTATGGGGAACAAGGAAATGGCAGATGAGTTAAACAGGTACTTTGGATCTGTCTTCACTAGGGAAGACACAAACAATCTCCCAGATGTAATAGTGGCCAAAGGAACTAGGGTAAATGATGAACTGAAGGAAATTTATATTAGGTAAGAAACGGTGTTGGATAGACTGTTGAGTCTGAAGGCTGTTAAGTCCCCGGGACCTGATGGTCTGCATCCCAGGGTACTTAAAGAGGTGGCTCTAGAAATTGTGGATGCATTGGTAATCATTTTCCAATGTTCTATAGATTCAGGAACAGTTCCTGCTGATTGGAAGGTGGCTAATGTTGTCCCACTTTTCAAGAAAGGAGGGAGAGAGAAAACAGTGAATTATAGACCGGTTAGCCTGATGTCAGTGGTGGGAAAGATGCTGGAGTCAATTATAAAAGAGGAAATTATGACACATTTGGATAGCAGTAGAAGGATCAGTCTGAGTCAGCATGGATTTATGAAGGAAAATCATGCTTAACTAATCTTCTGGAGTTTTCTGAGGATGTAACAATGAAAATGGATAAGGGAGAGCCAGAGGATGTAGTGTACCTGGACTTCCAGAAAGCTTTTGATAAAGTCCCACATAGAAGATTAGTGGGCAAAATTAGGGCACATGGTATTGGGGGCAGAGTACTGACATGGATTGAAAATTGGCTAGCTGACAGGAAACAAGGAGTAGTGATTAACGGGTCCCTTTCGGAATGGCAGGCTGTGACCAGTGGGGTACCGCAAGGTTTGGTACTGGGACCGCAGCTGTTTACAATATACGTTAATGATTTGGATGAAGGGATTAAAAGTTACATTAGCAAATTTGCTGATGGCACAAAGCTGGGTCGCACTGTAAAATGTGAGGAGGATGTTATGAGAATGCAGGGTGACTTGGACAGGTTGGGTGAGTGGGCAAATGTATGGCAGATGCAGTTTCATGTGGATAAATGTGAGGTTATCCATGTTGGTGGCAAGAACAGGAAGGCAGATTACTATCTAAATGGAGTCAAGTTAGGAAAAGGGGAAGTACAACGAGATCTAGGTGTTCTTGTAGATCAGTCAATGAAAGCAAGCATGCAGGTACAGCAGGCAGTGAAGAAAGCTAATTGCATGCTGGCCTTTATAACAAGAGGAATTGAGTATAGGAGTAAAGAGGTCGTTCTGCAGCTGTACAGGGCCCTGGTGAGACCCCACCTGGAGTATTGTGTGCAGTTTTGGTCTCCAAATTTGAGGAAGGACATTCTTACTATTGAGGGAGTGCAGCGTAGGCTCACAAGGTTAATTCCCAGAATGGCGTGACTGTCATATGTTGAAAGATTGGAGCGACTGGGCTTGTATACACTGGAATTTAGAAGGATGAGAGGGGATCTGATTGAAACATATAAGATTATTAAGGGATTGGACACACTGGAGGCAGGAAGCATGTTCCCGCTGATGGGTGAGTCCAGAACTAGAGGCCACAGTTTAAGAATAAGGGGTAGGCCATTTAGAACAGAGATGCGGAAAAACTTTTTCACCCAGAGAGTGGTGGATATGTGGAATGCTCTGCCCCAGAAGGCAGTGGAGGCCAAGTCTCTGGATGCATTCAAGAGAGAGTTAGATAGAGCTCTTATAGATAGCAGGGTCAAGGGATATGGGGAGAGCGCAGGAACGGGGTACTGATTGTGTATGATCAGCCATGATCACAGTGAATGGTGGTGCTGGCTAGAAGGGCTGAATGGCCTACTCCTGCACCTATTGTCTATTGTCTTTTGACACAAAGCTTTCAGGCTTGTTTTTTGCAACACTCTTAGCCCTTATACAATTATGTTGAAAAGTGGCTCTTTTTGACTTTTTCCCTGGATTTGCCTGCCTACCACTTTTATTTTTCACCTTACTACTTTTTGCTTCTACCCTCATTTTACACCCCTCTGTCTCTCTGCACTTGTTCCCGTACCCCTGCCCCATTAGTTTAAATCCTCCTGAACAGCAGTAGCAAACGCACCCCCTAGGACATTGGTTCCAGTCCAGCCCAGGTGCAGACCGTCCTGTTTATATCGGTCCTACCTCCTCCAGAACTGGTTCCAATGCCCCAGAAATTTGAATCCCTCCCCCTTGCACCATTTTTCAAGCCACATATTCATCTGAAATATCGTCCTATTTCTACTCTGACTAGCACATGACACTGGTAGTAATCCAGAGATTATGACCTTTATTACCTTAACTCCCTAAATTCACCTTGTAGGACCTCATCCCATTTTTTTTTACCTATATTGTTGATACCTATGTGCACCACGACCACTGGCTGTTCACCCTCCCACTCCAGAATGTTCTGCAGCCGCTCAGAGACATCCTTGACCCTTGCACCAGGGAGGCAACATACCATCCTGGAGTCTCGTTTGCAGCCACAGAAACGCCTATCTATTCCCCTTACAATCGAATCCCCTATCACTATAGCTCTCCCATTCCTTTTCCTTCCCTCCTGTGCCACAGAGCCACCCATGGTGCAATGAACTCGGTTGCTGCTGCCTTCCCTTGGTGAGAAATCTCCCTCAACAGTATCCAAAACAGCATATCTGTTTAGAAGGGAGATGACCTCAGGGGACTCCTGCACTACCTGCCTACTGCTACGCTGTCTAGTGGCCACCCATTCCCTTTCTGCCTGTGTAGCCTTTACCTGCGGTGTGGCCAACTCACTGAACGTGCTATTAACGACTTTCTCAGCATCGTGGATACTCCAGTATGAATCCAATCGCAGCTCCAGACGCTCAATGCGGACTGCCAGAAGCTGCAACTAGACACACTTCCTGCACACATAGTCGTCAGTGACACTGGAAGTATCCCTGATTTCCCACATGCTGCAGGATGAACAAACCACGGGGCCGATCTCAGCTGACATGACCTACCCAATACGTTCCCTCAACTTTTGAAACGTTCTCCTTTGAAAGGAACTTAACCGGCCTTACCTGACTTGGAGTGAAGCTCGTCCTCAGCCTCTGCTCGTCGAAGCCTGCTAGGTTCAACCTTGCTGGGCAGGTTCCATGTGAAGGGCCAGATGAATACAGCACCTGGTCCTCCATGTTGGGGGTTGGGCGTAGGGCCAGCAACCCTACCCTGTAAAATCTTTACCGCGACAGACACCAAAACAAGGAAATTTATTGATGCCGGTGAGAAGAGTGATACAGAACTGGGAACAGAAATTATGATGGATGGAGATCAAAGCCACCAGGACATCTCCGGACTGAGAGTTACTCTTCTTTCACCCAAAGAAACTCTCCATATTGGATGCTGGAATGTTCGACCTTTATATCAAACAGGAAAGCTTGCACAGACTATCAAAGAGATGCATAACTACAAACTGCAGCTACTTGGAAGACAAGATACACATTGGACAGATTCTGGAAAGCAACCCCTAGCATCTGGCAATACAATCATATGGTCAGGCCACATAGACAACCATCATTTACAAGGTGTGGCACTCATCATGGACAAGGATGCCTCAAAGGCCTTATTAGAATGGAACCCCATCTATGAAAGACTCCTGTATGTTCGTTTAAATTCTAAGTTCACTAAACTGTCCATAATTGTGGTATATGCACCTACTGAGGATGTGGAAGAAGAAACTAAAGATGAGCTTTATAACAGCCTTCAAGCTGCCGTGGAAAAGATCCCCAAACATGATGTGCTCATTATAATGGGGACCTTAATGCAAGAGTTGGGAGTGAAAACAGCAATCGCTAAAGTACTATTGGAAGGCATGGTGTTGGAGTCATGAATGACAATGGTGAAAGACTTTGTGACTTTTATGAAATGAACCGTCTTTCAGTAGGAGGCACCATTTTCCAGCACAGAGATATCCATAAATTCACGTGGAAATCCCCAGATGGGAAAACAGAGAGTCAGATTGACCATATCATTATCAACAACAAATGGAAGAGATCACTCAACGATGTTCGGGTTAAAAGGCTAGTGGATGTTGGCAGCGATCACCATCTCCTTGTAGCAAAAGTGAAACTAAAATTGAGAAAAGTGAGAATGGGCTTAGGCAGAGGCCAACACTTTGATTCCAGCAAACTTCAAAACTTCGAGATACAGAGAAAATTTACACTCAAACTTACAGATTTAGCATACATGGCAATGTTACTGACATGACAATCCACGACTTTATTAATGTGATGAAGGTGGCTAGTAAAGAGATCCTGGGATACCAAAAGAAACAGAAAGAAGAATGGATTAGTGAGACAACCTGGATGAAAATAACAAAAAGGAAAGAAACGAAGAAAAGAATGCTGAGTACAACTTCTCATCGCCTGAAGGAGAGATTTGCTGCTGAATATGCCGAAAATGACAAGGATGTTAAACGAAGCTGCAGAAAGGACAAGCGACGGTATTTTGAGACACTTGCCTCAAAAGCTGAAGAAGCTGCAAAAAATATGGATATGAGAACATTATACAAAATAACCAAGTGCATGAAGGGGAACTAGGGAAACAAGCAGGATATCGCTATAAAAGCAAAGGATAGCACTATTATCAAAAACAAGAAAGGAATAACCACCAGATGGAAAGAACATTTT
The DNA here is from genome assembly GCF_030144855.1 of Hypanus sabinus. Lineage (NCBI taxonomy): Eukaryota > Metazoa > Chordata > Chondrichthyes > Myliobatiformes > Dasyatidae > Hypanus > Hypanus sabinus. The sequence continues at coordinate 2,891,130 of NC_082717.1, read as the reverse complement.
GAAGCAGTTTTGAATAGACCAACACCTGGAGAAACCCCTGAGATTTGTGAGAGTAATGAAGACCTTGATATCTCCACAGAACCACTCACAGTTGAAGAAGTCCAGCATCCATTCAGAAAATGAAATCAGGAAAGGCACCTGGAGAAGATGAGATAAATGCAGAAATGCTTAAGGGAGGTGACAGAGAAATGTGCCGAGTGCTGTGTCAAATCTTTAACTCCATCTGGAAAAGTGAAGTAATGCCCGAGGAGTGAAAAACTGGACTTAATGTAAAACTGCCAAAGAAAGGAGTTTTGAGTATATGCGACAACTGGAGAGGTGATACACTCCTCTCAATTACAAGCAAAGTTTTCAGTCACATCTTGTTAAATTGGCTCTCAGAGGTTGTAGAAGATATCATCCAGAAAGAACAAGCTGGCTTTAGAAAAGATTGATCTTGCATAGACCATATATTCGTACTAAAACAGATTCTCAAACAATCTGCAGAGTGGAACAGCAATCTTTATGTACAATTTGTGGACTTCGTAAGAACATTTGACAGTATCCACAGAGAAACACTGTGGAAAATTTTAAGAGGATACGGATTTCACCAAAAAATTGTAAACATTATCCAAATGATATACAGCGACTTTCAGTGCAAGGTGATTTGTGGAAAGCAACTGACAGAAAGCTTCAGGGTATGCACAGGAGTTAAACAGGGATGTATCCTATCACTTTTTTTCTTCATTTCAGCAATGGATTGGCTTATGAGGGAAACAATCACAGAAAAGAAACGGACACTTACCTCAACACTTGAAGACCTAGTTTTTCCTGACGATATCAGTCTGCTAGCTAGTCGTCATTGTGACATTCAGGAGAAATCAGACAGACTTGCATCATATGCTTCGCAACTTGGGATGAACATTCAAGAGTGAAAACAAAGATCATGAAGATGAACGCTTCCAACCTCCAACCAGTAGTCATCAATTATCAGCAAGTGGAAGAGGTAGATGAGTTCACGTATCTTGGGAGTAAAGTCAGCACTGATGGAGATAGTGGTAAGAACATATTAGCAAGACTATCTAAAGCAAATCAAGCTTTCGGCAGCCTCAATGCAGTTTGGAAATTCACACAACTCAAACTTAACACCAAAATCAGAATTTTTAAAAGCAACGTCCTAAGTGTGCTACTTTATGGAAGTGAATGTTGGAAGATGACAAAAGATATCTCAAGAAACTTGGCACATTCCAGACAAAGTGTCTATGATGTATCAAGAAGATCTTCTGGACTGAGAAAATCAGAAACCAAGACTTGCTTACATCTTGCAATATGGAATCAATCTCACTTTGTGTGAAAAGATGACAATGGGGATGGCTGGGCCATGTAATGAGAATGCCAAATGGTCAACTAGAAAAAGTAGCACTAAGGTGGACCCGACAGGGAAAGCAGAGTGCAGGCTCAAAATGACGTGGCGAAGATCTGTGGAAGCAGAACTGAAAGAAGTAGACATGAACTGGGTAACAGCCAGCAGCAGAGCGAAAGACCGGCAGAAATGGAAGACCCTTGTGGAGGCCCTATGTGTCACCTAGGCACTAAGGGTTCAGAGAGAGAAAGAGAAGTGGTCTAAAGCAGTGTGTAGAGACAATGAGATTGCATCTGCCATTGGCCTATTGTGGTGATAGGCAAATTGCAATGGGTTCTTGCTGAGGGAGGACTTCAGTCTAGTCATGACCAACCTCTCAACTTAAGAATATAAGAACATAAAAAATAGGAGCACGTCCCGCCATTCAATAAGATCTCAAAGCATTTCACCACCGTCAATAGAGATAACAGGGCGATAGTCATTAAGGCAGCCCAAATTATTCTTCTTCAGCACTGCTATAGTTGTTGCCTTTCTGAAGCAAGTGGGAACTTCCACCCATATCAGTGAGAGGTTGAAAATGTCCTTGAATACTCCCGCTAGTTGGCTAGCACAGGTTTTCAGAGCCTTACCAGGTACTCCATGGGGACCTTCCGCCTTGTAGGTTTGCTCTCTTTAAAGGCAGCCTAACATCGGTCTGTGGGGGATCTTCACAGTTGTGGTTGTGTTCTCCCTTTCAAAGCGGGCATAGAAGGCATTCATCTGGTTGTGAAGCATCTCTGCCGTTCAAGATGGAATACAGTGTTGGGAAGTGTATGATCATGCACTTTGGTAGAAGGAGTAAAGCATAGACTATTTTCTAAGTGGGCAGAAAATTTAAAAATCCAAGGTGCAAAAGGAATTAGGAGCCCTTGTACGGGATTTCCTTAAGGTTACTTTGCAGGTTGCGTTGATAGCATTCATTTCAAGAGGACTAGAATATAAAAACAAAGATGTAATGCTGTAGCTTTATAAAGCACTGGTGAGGCCTCACTTGGAATATTGTGAACAATTTTGGGCCCCTTATTTAAGAAATGATGTGCTGACATTAGAGAGGGATCAGAGGAGGTTCACAAGATTGTTTCCAGGAATGAAAAGCTTACTCTATGAGAGATGTTTGATGCTTTTGGACCCATACTCACTGGTTTGGAAGAATGATGGGGGATCTCATTGAAATCTATTGAATGTTGCTACTTAGAGTGGAAGGGGACTGGGTGTTTTCTATGCTGGGAGAAGAGTATAGGACCAGACGGCCTCCACAAGGGTCTTCCATTTCTGCCGGTCTTTCGCTCTGCTGCTGGCCATTACCCAGTTCATGTCTACTTCTTTCAGTTCTGCTTCCATAGATCTTTGCCACACCATCTTGAGCCTGCACCTACTCTGCTTTCCCTGTCGGGTCCACCTTAGTGCTACTTTTGCTAGTTGATCATTTGGCATTCTCATTACATGGCGCAATCATCTCCATTGTCATCTTTTCACACAAACTGAGATTGATTCCATATTGCAAGATGTAAGCAAGTCTTGGTTTCTGATTTTCTCAATCCAGAAGATCTTCTTGATACATGGTAGACATTTTGTCTGGAGACGTGGATTTCTCAGCAGAATTGAAAGATGTCCATTTTGAATGCAGATGAGGAACAAATCCTTTTGGCAGAGGGTGGTGAATCTGTGGAATTTATTGGACAGATGTCTGTGGAGGCTTAAGTTATTTGGTGTATTTAAGGCAGAGGCTGAAAGGTACTTAATTAGTCAGGGCATGAAAGGTTATGGAGAGAAGGCAGGAGAATAGTATTGAGAGGTAAATGTAACAGCCATGATGAAATGGCAGAACAGACTCAATGTGCTGAATGGCCGAATTCTGCTCCAATGTCTTATTGACTTATGGTTTAAGTGTATGACATATTGAGATATAAATATAAGCCAGACTGATTGCAAAAAGAAATAAAGAGGAAGTTTAATTTAAACAGTGAGAAGTTTGTAGCTGCTGGCTGGAATGGGAAGTCCAAAGGTGTAGTGTGTGGTCAGGATTAAATAGGATGTACATTGAGGTGGAATGGCAACCTAACACATAGACTGCTTGTCCCACTCCCATCAGGAAGAGACTATGTACCATCCACGACAGGACTAACAGACTCAGAAACTGTTCCTTTCCCCAAGCCGTCAGGCTGATCAACACCTCCACCCATCAACCCACCCCTCAACATCCCCAACCACCACTACATACACATCACCTAGAGTAGCTTTATGCACATACAATCAGTCTCCATGCACTATAGTTCAGAAAGTCTCTTCAACCCATCTAATCCATGCTGAACTGTTTTCTACCTAGTCCCATTGACTGCACCCAGACCATAGCCCTCCATACCCCTTCCATCCATGTACTTATCCAAATTTCAAACCCACTTCTACCACTTCAGTGGGAAATTGTTCCACACTCTCACCACCCTCTGAGTGAAGAAATTCCCCCTCATGTTCTCCTTAAATATATCTATATACTACTAAAACTCTCATGCTCTGTTTGTGTTTGTGACCTCCGATTAGCGCAAACAGTGCATTACAGCGGCACTGTTTTTGGCTAAATTGACTTAAAATGTGCTAACTTACAGAATGCAGGCAGAGTTCAGGGTTATATATTCATATAACATTGCTCACTTGCCAAATGTCAACAGCCCCGCTTTCACCCAAGAGCCCACATCCGCCATGATGGAAACCTCGACGTGACACCATGACGCATGCACATGGCCAGCCCCAGAAGCGACTCATGATGCTCACACAGCGACACCAACCAGAGCTAAAGGGCAGGGCAGCTCTATTTCAAGTGGTCACATTCTGCTAATCACCATCAGAATGTGCAGGATTGGGACAGATCAAACAGTAACCCATCAATAAGAGATAACTAAATCATATTGTAATGATGTACGTCAAAACACCCATCAAACCCTTTGCTGCAGTCAAAGGACAGTGGTGACTATATCACGTCCATTTAAGATAGCACCAACCACATCATCAAGAATAATCAGCATCCTGGAGGCTTTGTTGTTACTGCTTCGTATCTTCTATCTAGCATTAAGGTAAAAAAATTGGTCTGCCTAATTATGCCATGTGGAAGGAGAAAGGGGACATTATGGTCAAGAGATGATGCCACATGTGGTTGGGAAGCGGCAAGGAGAGGGAGCGAACAAGAATCGGATGAGGCCAGGGCCGCACGACTCCAGGATCAAAGAGTCAGGACAAAAAAGATGAGAGAAAAAAAGATGAGAGAAAAACAGACAGAGGAGGAGAGGCATGCATGTCTCCAGGATCAGAGACAAACAACAAACAGCAGAAGAGATGAAGAGATGGGGGATGAAAGGGCGGCGTGTTTCCAGAATGACAAAAACAAGCACAGGAGGAGAGAGAGGAAGAGACAAAGGAGCTGAGAAATGCAATTCTCCAAGATCAGAGACAAAGAATAAACAGCTGAAGAGATGAAGAGATGGCAGATGAAAAGACTGCATGTCTCCAGAATGACAACAAGAGGCACAAGGGTGGCAGATCAACCAAAAATGATGCCATCAAAAGTGTTCTTTGTTAAACGAGGAGGAGCTATATTTGCCTTGCTACGCGTCGTTCTTCTTTAATAAACTGAGGTTTTCTTCTTCAATTTCCAAAGCAAAGTGATACCAATAGCATTCAGGAAAATGTGATGTTCATTCTGGGCACATCAGACTGCATTACCCTTTTCTCAAAGGGTGCCCCAACGGGTCACCCCATTGTCTAGTCACCTTTCAACCTTAACCCATGACTTCCAGTTCTAGTCTTAACCAACCCAAGTGGAAAAAGCCAGTGTGCATTAACCTCATCCCTCATAATTTTGTATACCTCTATAAAATCTCCCCATATTCTGGAATTGTAAGGAGACGGGATCCAACACACTAGAACTGATAGAAGAGTGTTTGTGGAGAAAGATGCTGTTAAGCCTTCATAAAAGACAGGAATTGAAAGGTTGAGCATTGTGGGACTAACGTTCTGAGTTGTGTATATTTCAATGGAAGGAATATTGTAGGGAAGAGGGATGAGCTCAGGGCACAGATCGACACATGGAATTATGATATTATTGCCATTAATGAGACTTGGCTGTAAGAGGGACAGACAGGTCTGGCAAATTCAGCTTCATTGCAATGCCACTGCAAATTTTTCTTGGCCTATTGAGTCATAGAGCATGGAATCAGGCCCTTCAGACCAAATTATTCATGCCGACCAAGTTGCCTGATTGCGTCCATTCCGTTTGCCCATGTTTGATCTAAAGAAAGGGATGCTATTAAATTTGAAAGAGTGTAGCCCATAAGGCTATATGATGTAGGAGGAGTATTAGGCCATTTGGCCCACTGAGTCTACTCCTTCATTCCATCATGGCTGATTTATTATTCCTCTCAACCCCGGTCTCCTGCCTTCCCCTGTAACTTTTGGTGCTCTGACTAATTAAGAACCTATCAAACGTACTGTTCTAAACTCCAGAACTGAAGCAGAGATTAAATCTCGCAGCACTGTTGCTGGGATTTGAACCCAGGCGGCTGGATCCCTGATGCGGTCAGTTAACCGCTGCCCTTCAGTGCTGGTTGTCTACAGATCACCATGGCTCTGCTTATGAAACATTGCCCCTGGACCTGATGTTAATAAAAACTGAAAATTGTAGGGCACTGATGCGTGAATTAGTTAATGTCAACAAACATCAAACAGTAGAGTTCAGGCCTTTTGGCCCACCTTCTTCTGCTGACCCCTTAACCTTATGTAAAATCAATCCAACCCTTCTCTCCCACATAGCCCTCCCAACCACTGATGTCAGGCTAACAGGTCTATAGTTTTCTTTCTGCTGCCTCCCACCCTTCTTAAATAGCGGAGTAACATTTGCAATTTTCTAGTCACCTGGTACAATGCCAGAATCCATCGATTCTTGAAAGATCATCATTAATGCCTCCACAATCTCTCCAGCTACTTCCTTCAGAACCCGAGGGTGCATTCCATCAGGTCCAGGAGATTTATCCACTCTGAGTCTATTAAGCTTCCTGAGCACCTTGTCAATTGTAATGTTCACTGCACATACTTCACTTCTCTGACAATCTTGAATGTCCATATACTGCAGCTGTCTTTTGCTGTGAAGACTGATGCAAAATAAGCATTCAGTTCCTCTGTGGTCTCTGCACCTCTTATTACAATATTTCCAGTATCATTTTCTATTGGTCCTATATCTACCCTCAACTCTCTTTTACCTTTTATATACTTAAAAATGCTTCTAGTATCTTCTTTAATATTAGTCGCCAGCTTCCTTTCATAATTCATCTTTTCCTTCCTAAAGACCTTCTGCAAGTTTTTAAAAGCTTTCCAATCCTCTATCTTCCCTATAGCTTTGGCTTCCTTGTATGCTCTCTTCTGCTTTTACTTTGGCTCTGATTTCACTTGTCAGGCATGGTAGTGTCCTTCTTTCATTCAACAATTTCTTCTTATTTACTCACTTCCCTCATTTTTTGCAGAAACTCCAGCCATTACTGCTCTGTTGTCCTTCCTGCTAGTGTCTCTTTCCAGTCAACCAGTCACTGAAGTACAACACAGAAACAGGCCCCTTGGCCCTTCTAGTCCATGTAGAAAGCATTTAAACTACCTACTCTCAATGACGTGCATCAGGACAATAGCCCTCTATACCACTACCATTCATGTACCTATCCAAACTTCTCATAAATGTCGAATTGTGCGTGCGTGCACCACTTGCACTGGCAGCTTATTCCACACTCTCACGACCCCCTGAGTGAAGACGGTTCCCCTCATGTTCCCCTTAAACTTCTCACCTTTCACCCTTAACCCATGACCTCACATAGTAGTCCCACCCAATCTCAATGGAAAAAGGTTAATTGCATTTACCCTATCCATCTCCCTCATAATTTTGTATATCTCTATCAAATCTCATCTCAACCTTCTATGTTTTAAAGATGTCCTTCCTTATAACTCAGCTCTCCCAGTCCCGGCAATATCCTTGTAAATTTTCTCTGTACTCTTTCAACCTTGTTTCCATATTTCCAGTAGGTAGGTGACCAAAACTGCACAGAATACTCCAAATTAGTCCTCGCCAATGTCTTATACAACTTCAACATAACATCCCATCTTCTGTACTAATACATTGATTCAGAAGGCTAGTGTGCCAAAAAGCTTCCTTTATGACCCTATCAACCTGTCACTCTACTTTCAATGAATCATGTACCTGTATTCCCAGATCCCTTTATTTTACCACACTCCTCAGTGCCCTATCATTTCTATGTAAGACTTACCCTGGTTGCTCCAACCAAGGTCCAACATCTCGCATTTGTCTGCATTAAATTCCATCTGTCATTTTTCAACTAATTTTTCCAAATGATGCAAATCTCCCTGCAAGCCAGGGTCACCTTCTGGCTATACACTATGCCCCCAATCTTCGTGTCATCTGCAAATTTGCTGATCAAATTAACAACATTAACATCCAGGTCATTGATATAGATGACAAAGGGCCACAGACCCAACATCAGTACCTGTGGCACACCACTAGTCACAGGGCTCCAGTCAGAGAGGCAATCCTCTAATACCAGTCTCTGGCTTCTCCCACAAAGCCATTGTCTAATCCAATTTACTACCTCATCCTGACTGCCGAGCGACTGACCCTTCTTGACCAACCTCCCACACGGCAGCTTGTCAAATAGAAACATAGAAAACCTACAGCACAATACAGGCCCTTCGGCCCATGATGCTATGCCGACCATGTCCTTGCCTTAGAAATTACCTAGGATTACCCATAGTTCTCTATTTTTCTAAGCTCCATTTACCTACCCAGGAGTCTCTTAAAAGACCCTATCGCATCCGCCACCGTCACTGGCAGCCCATTCCACGCACTCACCACTCTGCGTAAAAACTTACCTCTGACATCTCTTCTGTACCTACTTCTAAGCACCTTAAAACTGTGCCCTCTCGTGCTAACCATCTCAGCTCTTGGAAAAAGCCTCTGACTATCCACACGATCAATGCCTCTCTTCATCTTCTGCACCTCTATCAGGTCACCTCTCATCCTCTGTTGCTCCAAGGAGAAAAGGCCGAATTCACTCAACCTATTCTTAGAAGGTATGCTCCCTGATCCAGGCAACATCCTTGTAAATCTTCTCTGCACCCTTTCTATGGTTTCCACATCCTTCCTGTAGTGAGAAAATGTCTCGCTAACGACCACGTAGACAACATCCACTGTCTTGTCTGCATCCACTTTCCTGATAACTTCCTCAAAAAACTCTATGAGAGTGGATAGACAATAGACAATAGGTGCAGAAGTAGACCATTCAGCCCTTCGAGCCTGCACCGCCATTTTGAGATCATGGCTGATCATCTACTATCAGTACCCGGTTCCTGCCTTGTCCCCATATCCCTTGATTCCCCTATCCATAAGATACCAATCTAGCTCCTTCTTGAAAGCATCCAGAGAATTGGCCTCCACTGCCTTCCAAGGCAGTACATTCCACACCCCCACAACTCTCTGGGAGAAGAAGTTTTTCCTTAACTCTGTCCTAAATGACCTACCCCTTATTCTCAAACCATGCCCTCTGGTACTGGACTCTCCCAGCATCTGGAACATATTTCCTGCCTCTATCTTGTCCAATCCCTTAATAATCTTATTTGTTGCAATCAGATCCCCTCTCAATCTCCTTAATTCCAGTATGTACAAGCCCAGTCTCTCTAACCTCTCTGCGTAAGACAATCTGGGCATCCCAGGAATTAACCTTGTGAATCTACGCTGCACTTCCTCTACAGCCAGGATGTCCTTCCTTAACTCTGGAGACCAAAACTGTACACAATACTCCAGGTGTTGTCTCACCAGGGCCCTGTACAAATGCAAAAGGATTTCCTTGCTCTTGTATTCAATTCCCTTTGTAATAAAGGCCAACATTCCATTAGCCTTCTTCACTGCCTGCTGCACTTGCTCATTCACCTTCAGTGACTGATGAACAATGACTCCTAGAATTCTTTGTATTTCTCCCTTACCTAATTCTACACTGTTCAGATAATAATCTGCCTTCCTGTTCTTACTCCCAAAGTGGATAACCTCACACTTATTCACATTAAACGTCATCTGCCAAGTATCTGCCCACTCACCCAACCTATCCAAGTCACCCTGAATTCTCCTAACATCCTCATCACATGTCACACTGCCACCCAGCTTAGTATCATCAGCAAACTTGCTGATGTTATTCTCAATGCCATCATCTAAATCGTTGATGTAAATCGTAAACAGCTGTGGTCCCAATACCGAGCCCTGTGGCACCCCACTAGTCACCACCTGCCATTCCGAGAAACACCCATTCACCGTTACCCTTTGCTTTCTATCTGCCAACCAGTTTTCTATCCATGTCAATATCTTCCCCCCAATGCCATGAGCTCTGATTTTACCCACCAATCTCCTATGTGGGACCTTATCAAATGCCTTCTGAAAATCCAGGTACACTACATCCACTGGATCTCCCTTGCCTAACTTCCTGGTTACATCCTCGAAAAACTCCAACAGATTAGTCAAGCATGATTTGCCCTTGGTAAATCCATGCTGGCTTGGCCCAATCCTATCACTGCTATCTAGATATGCCACTATTTCATCTTTAATAATGGACTCTAGCATCTTCCCCACTACTGATGTTAGGCTGACAGGACGATAGTTCTCTGTTTTCTCCCTCCCTCCTTTCTTAAAAAGTCGGATAACATTAGCCATTCTCCAATCCTCAGGAACTCATCCTGAATCTAAGGAACATTGGAAAATGATTACCAATGCATCTGCAATTTCCAGAGCCACCTCCTTTAGTACCCTAGGATGCAGACCATCTGGACCTGGGGATTTGTCAGCCTTCAGTCCCATCAGTCCCATCACCGTTTCCTTCCTAATGTCAATCTGTTTCATTTCCTCTGTTACTCTATGTCCTTGGCCCATCCATACATCTGGGAGATGTCTTCCCTAGTGAAGACAGATCTAAAGTACTTATTAAATTCTTCTGCCATTTCTCTGTTTCCCATAACAATTTCACCCAATTCATTCTTCAAGGGCCCAACATTGTTTTTAACTTTCTTCTTTCTCTTCACATACCTAAAAAAGCTTTTGCTATTCTCCTTTATATTCCTGGCTAGCTGGCATTTGTACCTCATTTTTTTCTCCCTGTATTGCCTTTTTAGTTAAGTTCTGTTGTTCCTTAAAAATTTCCTAATCATCGGTCCTCCCACTCACCTTAGCTCTGTCATACATCCTTTTTTTTAATGCTATGCAATCTCTTACTTCCTTTGTCAACCACTGTGGCCCCTTTCCCCCCTTTGAATCCTTCCTTCTCCGGGGGATGAACTGATTTTGCACCTTGTGCATTATTCCCAAGAATACCTGCCATTGCTGTTCCACTGTCTTTTCTGCTAGGATATCCGTCCAGTTAACTTTGGCCAGCTCCTCCCTCATGGCTCCATAGTCTCCTTTGTTCAACTGCAAAACTGACACCTCCGATCTGTCCTTATCCTTCTCAAATTGCAGATAAAAACTTATCATATTATGGTCAGTACCTCCTAGTGGCTCCTTTACTTCAAGATCACTTATCAAATCCTGTTCATTACATAACACTAAATCCAGAATAGCCTTGTCCCTGGTTTGCTCTCGTACAAGCTGTTCCAAGATTGCATCCCATAGGCACTCTACAAACTCCCTATCCTGGGGTCCAGCACCAAACTGACTCTCCCAGTTCACCTGCATGTTGAAATCCCCCATAACTACTGCGACATTACCTTTGCCACATGCCAATGTTAACTCCCTATTCAACTTGCACCCAATATCCATGCTACTGTTTGGTGGCCTGTAGACAACACCCATTAGGGTCTTTTTGCCCTTACTGTTCCTCAGTTCTATCCACAAAGACTCTACTTCTCCTGATCCTATGTTCCCCTTTGCAAAGGGCGGGGAACATCATAAAGGACTCCTCCCATCCTGCGCACGGACTGTTTGAACTGCTTCCGTCTGGTAGGCGCTTCAGATCCCTCCAGACTAAGACTAATAGGCACTGGAGAAGTTTTTTTCCCTACTGCGGTCACTTTGCTGAACAGTTAACTGCCGGTTAACTGTCAGCTAACTATTACTTGGATTGCAGTACTTGTATGTATAATCTATATTTTCATTTATATTTATCATCTGTTATGAGCAGAAAGACAACATCTGCCGGAAGTAAATTCCTTGTATGTGTACAGGTACTTGGCGATTAAAGTCTGATTCTGATTCTGATTCCTCACCAACAGGGCCACCCCATCCCCTCTGCCCACATTTCTGTCCCTATGATAGCACGTATACCCTTGTACATTCATTTCCCAGGTCTGATCTCCCTGCAACCATGTCTCTGTTATCCCAACAACATCACAGTTACCCATTCGCACCTCAGCTTCAAGCTCATCTGCCTTATTTCTGACACTTCGTGCAGTCAGATATAGACTGAATCCTCTCTCTGTTTAAATCACTGCCTATTGTGCTTAACCCAGCTCCCGGAACTCCCCTCGGGCTATACGCCCCTTGAATTTTGTTGTTCTTCCTAAATTTACTTATTCTTTCTGCACATTTAATTCCATGTTCCGTCAGACCATACTTCTGTACATGTGTCCTCCTTATCACTTGTTCCACCTCACCTTTCTCTACTACACACTTAATATTCCAGAACCGTGTAGTCCCCACCTGTCTCAATGATAGATGTGACCTATCACGCATGAATGTCACCTAAGACACTGCTTAGTTTCTTCAGGTGTATTATTGAGAGTATTTAGACTGGTTGCATTGCTGTCTGGTATAGAGACGCCAAATAAAAGATGCACAGGGTCGGCAATAACTGCAGAGTATTGTAAATTCAACCAGCTACATCATGGGCACTAGCTCTCCACCTTTGAGGACATTTTCAAAAGGTGTAGCCTCAAAAAGGTGACATCCATCATTAAGGACTCTCACTGCCCAGGACATACTCTCTTCTCATTTCTACCATCAGGGAGCAGGTACAGGAGCCTGAAGACCCACAGTCAACATTGCAGGAACGGCTGAATCATCAGATTTCTGAACCCGTACTACCTCACTCACACAAGAAATTCTGCAGACGTTGGAAATCCAGAGCAACACACATAAAATGTTGGACGAACTCAGGTCAGGCAACATCTACAGAAATGAATAAACGGCCAATGTTTCAGGCCTAGGTCACTCTTCAGGACTGGAGAGCAAGGGGGAAGATGCCAGAATAAAAGAGAAAGAAGGAGGGGAAGGAGGCTGAGCTAGAAGGTGAGAGGTGAAGCCAGGTGGGTGGGAAAGGTAAAGGGCTGCAGAAGAAGGAATCTGGTATGGAAGGAGAGCTGACCATAGGAGAAAGGGAAACAGGCAGGGATGTGACAGCCAGGTTAAGAGAAGAGTTAAGAGGCCAGTGTGAGAATAGTAGAAGAGGGAAGGGGGCAGAGAAAAGCCAAAATGAGAAAAACAAATTACCGGAAGGAGAAATCAATATTCATTAGAGGTTGGAGGATACCCAGATGAAATATGAGGTGTTGCTCCTCCACCCTGAGGGTGGCCTCATGATGGCTGTAGAGGAGACCATGGACTGACATGTTGGAACAGAATAGGGGAATTAAAATGGTTGCCCACCAGCAAATTTGACTTTTGGCAGGTGAAGTAGAGGTGCTTGACAAAGCAGTCCACCAATTTATGTCTGGCCCCACCAATGTAAAGGAGACCAAATTGAGAGCTCCGGACACAATAGACAGCCCAAACAGATTCACAGGTAAAATGTTGCCTCAACTGGATGGAGGTGTGGGAGGAGGTGAATGGCCAGACGTAGCATGATGGTCACTTCCAGGGGTAAGTGGCAGGGGGGAGATTAGTGGGGAGGGATGAATGGACAAGGGAATCACAGAAGGAGAAATCTTTGCCAAAGATGGAGAGTGGGAATAACAAAAGATGTGTTTGGTGGTAGGACAGACCTCACTATTTTGCTCTCTTTTTGAACTACCTATTTTTATATTAGTTGTGGTAATGTGATAATTTTCTGTGTGTTGCACTGTAGTGCTGCTGCAAAGCAGACTTCATGACATACTGTATGTTAATACTAAAAAACCTGATTGTGATTCTGACCTGCATCAGACCTGCACTGCTGCGACCCACTGATAGATCAGCTGAGCCTGAGGCAGAGTTCCCACATTCTGCCCAGATCTCTGGGAGGCTGATCTCACTGCTGGAGAGCCCTTTGTTCCTGCCAAGCTGCCCTGCCTCCTTCCCATAAAAGTCAGGCACTGCAATCATAAACACAAGAGATGCTGGAGGAACTCAGTAGTTAAAGCAGAGGGTCTGTTGCATTTACCCTCCCTCATAACCCTCCATTTTTCTCTCATCCATTTGACTATCTTGGAGTCTTTTCAATGTCCCTAATGTATCTGCATCTAGATATAACCATACGCAGGCAGATAGGATTAGTTGTGATTTACTGAATTAGCTCAACAGAAGAGGTGCCACAGTAGTGTGGAGGTTAGTGTGACAATGAAGGATGTGACAATGATTTTGCAAGGGTTTCCGCTGGATGAACTGGATCCCTCCCACAGTCCAAAGACATAGTGGTTAGTAGGTTAATTGGTTTTTGTGAATTATCATGGAATAATAGAGTAGTACATCACAGAAACAGGCCTTTTGGCCCATCTAGTCAATCTTAAGAATGAAATTAGGAGAGCTAGAAGGAGCCATGAAAACTCCAAGGCATTCTACAAGTACGTGAAGAGCAAGAGGATGAGCCGTGTGAAGATTGGACCAATCAGGAGTGAGAGTGGAAACGTGTACATGGAGTCGGAGGAGGTAGCGGAGGTTCTTAATACTTAGCCTCAGTATTCACCAGGGAAAAAGACCTTGGCAATTGTGGAGATGACTTGCAGCAGACTGAAAAGCTTGATATTAAGATATTAAGAAAGAGGATGTGCTGGAGCTTTTGAAAGGTATTAAGTAGAAAAGTCACCGGGACCGGACGAGATATACCCCAGGCTACTGTGGGAAGTGAGGAAGGAGATTGCTGAGCCTCTGGCAATGATCTTTGCATCATCAGTAGGGATGGGAGAAGTACCGGAGGATTGGAGGGTTTCAAATGTTGTTCCCTTGTTCAAGAAAGGGAGAAGAAATAACCCAGGAAATTATAGACCAATGAGTCTGACTTCAGTGGTGGACAAGTTGTTGGAGAAGATCCTGAGAGGAAGGATTTATGAGCATTTGGAGAGACATAATCTGATTAGGGATAGTCAGCATGGCTTTCTCAAGGGCAGGTCATGTCTTACGAACCTGACTGAATTCTTTGAGGATGTAACACAACACATTGATGAAGGTAGAGCAGTGGATGTAATGTATATGGATTTCAGTAAGACATTTGATAAGGCTCCCCATACAAGCCTCATTCAGAAAGTAAGGAGGCATGGATCCAAGGAGACCTTGCTTTGTAGATCCAGAATTGGCTTGCCCACAGAAGGCAAAGAGTGGTTGTAGATGGGTCATATTCTGCATGGAGGTCAGTGCCCAGTGGTGTTCCGCAGGGATCTGTTATCAGATCTTTCCTCTTAGTGCTTTTTATAAATGATGAGTAAGTTGAAGGATGTGTTAGTAAGTTTTCTGAGGACACAAAAGTTGGAAGTGTTGTGGATAGTTTGGTGGAGTGTTAGACGTTACAGCAGGAAATCGATAGGATGCAGAACTGGGCTGAGAAGTGGCAGATGGAGTTCAACCCAAATAAGTCTGAAGTGGTTCATTTTGGTATGTGAAATATAAAGACAGAATGTAGTATTAAAGGTAAGACTCTTTACAGTGTGGAGGATCAGGGAGATCTTGGGGTCTGTCAATAGAATACTCAAAGTTGCTGCGCAGCTTGATGGTATTGTTAAGAAGGCATGGTGTGTTGTCATTCATCAATTGTGGGATTGAGTTCAAGAACCATGAGGCAATATTACAGCTAAGACCTTGGTCACACCCCACTTGGAGTACTGTGTTCAGTTCTGGTCGCCTCACTACAGGTAGAATGTGCATACTATAGTGAGAGTGCAGAGGAGATTAGATTTACAAGGATGTCGCCTGGATTGGAGAGTAAGCCTTATGAGAATAGGTTGAGTGATCTTGGATTTGGAGTGAAGGTGGATGAGAAGTGACCTGATAGAGGTGTATAAACTAATGAGAGGCATTGATTGTGTGGATAGTCAGAGGCTTTCTCCCTGGGCAAACACGACGGGGCATAGTTTTAAGGTGCTTGGAAATAGGTACTGAGGGGATGTCAGAGATAAATTTTTTCACATAGGGAGTGGTGGATGCATGGAATGCACTGCCAGCGAAGGTGGTAGAAGCAGATACAATAGTGTTTTTTAGGAGACTCTTAGATAGGTACATGGAGCTTAGAAAAATAGAGAGCTATGCAGTAGGGTAATTCTTGGCAGCTTCTAGAGTAGATTACATGGTTGTCATGACATTGTTGGCCAAAGGGCCTGTAATGTGCTGTAGATTTCTATGTTGTTCTATGTCCCAGTCCATGCCGAAACCATTTAAACTACCTGCCCCAGCACAAGGACCCTCCAAACCCCTAATATCCTGGTACCTATTGGAACCTCTCATAAACGTTGAAATCAAGCTCGCATGCACCGCTTGTGCTGGCAGCTCCCTCTGCAAGTCATGATAGCCTTCCTCGTTGTCCACCACATCCACAATCTTAGTTACATTCACAAATTTGCTGCTCCTTTTTTTGTCATGTGATTAGGTTTGGTGGATCGCTGTGCAGTGTGACTTGAAGGGTCAGAATGGCCGGTTCTGTGCTGTATCTCTAAGTAAAAATCAATACCAACAAAGTCGTGCTCCTGTGCTCTGCTGTTGTATGTTCGAAAGGTTGTCTCAGTCCTGACCTGTTATTTCAATCAAAGTTTAAAGGTTAATATACATTTATTATCAAGGTATGTATACATTATACAACCTTGAGATTCGTCTCCCAACAGACAGCCATAAAATACAGAAACCCAAAGTAACCCGTAAAAATAAGACAGTCAAGCACCCCCAAGTACAGAGAAAAGAAGAAAAAAATCATACAACCAATCAGCACAAGCAAATGCATTCTGATCTGAAGTCCACAAGGTGAGTGTGCTCATGAGCCCTTAGTTCAGTGCAGAGCAGAGCACTGGTACTGAGCCTGCCCGACCCTCACCTTGGACTCCGACACCCCGACCTTTTCAAACTGGCCCGATGCTTAAATTGTCGTCCAAGCATCAGGTTCAGTAACTTCAATCTGCTCTGGGGCCTGGGGCCTGGACCCTGTTGCCTCAATTCAGCCAGTACCCAACCTTTCTGATTCAGACTGGTGCTTAAGTCGATGCTGACCTGTGTTATTAGAGTCCTGAGCTGTGCTGTCCGGCCCTTCACTGGCCATGGTGGTGCAGGGGAACAGTTGTTACCAACTACACCTGAACTAGTGTGGATAATTTCACTCACTTCATCTCTGAACTGATTCTATGGCCTGCAGCCTCACTTTCAAGGACTCTGCAACTTACAGTCTCTGTATTCTGTATTTATTTATTTATATTTATACTGGTTATCATCTTTTGAACACTAGTTGTTTGTTAGTCTTTGTGTTGTATTCTATTGTATCTCTTTATTTTTCTCTAAATACCCGCAAGAAAATAAGTCTCAGCGTTGTATATGGTGACATACACGTTCTTTGAAAATAAATTTACTTTGAGTTTGAAATGTAATTACTGTGAAAGGTTCCGGTGGAGTTTCCCAATCTAATTTGGGGCTCCTCCAGTACCACCATAATTGAGTTTGCTCCATTACCTCCATTTGAGTTTGGAAGGGGCAGCACAAAAGTCCAGCAGATGGCACCACTGTTTCATGGCACTCAAGACCCAGGTTTGATGCCAAGGCCCGGAACTGCCTATGTGAGGTTTGCTTGTTCTCACTCTCACTGCAGGTTTTCCCTTTGGGGTACTCAGACTTTCTCCCATATTGCAATGTTGTATTTGTAGGGACGGTGGGGTATTCAGTATGTTAATTGGTGTGGCCAGCATAAATTGCCTCCCCAATGTGTAGGTGAGTGGTGAACTATAAAACCATAAGACATAGGAGCAGAGTTAGGCCATTTTGCACAAAGAATTTGTTCTGCCGTTCCATTATGGCTGATTTATTTTCCCTCTCAAACTCAATCTCCTGCCTTCCTCCCAAATCTTCTGCCGCCCTAACTAATCAGGAACCTATCAGCCTCTGCTTTAAATATACTCATTGTCTGTAGCAATGAACTCCACAGATTCACCACCCTCTGGCTAAAGAAACACTTTGCCATCTCAGTTCTAAAGGGATGTCTTTGTATTCTGAGGCTGTGCCCTTTGGTCTTAGACTCACCCACTATAGAAAACATCTTTATGTCTACTCTATCTAGACCTTTTAATATTCTACCCCTCCACCTTCCCTTGCTCCCATGCTCTACTCTTCTCTCCTATCCTATCGGATTCCTTCTTCTTCATCCCTTTTGCCTTTTTCTTCTGCCACCTCCCAGCTTCTCATTTCATCCCCCTTCCACATCTTCACCTATCACCCTTTAGCTTGTCCTCCTTCCTTTTATATTCTGGCATTTTCCTCCTTCCTTTCCAGTGCTGAAGAAGAGTTTCAGCCAGAAACATTGACTGTTTATTCCCCTCCATAGGTGCTGCTTGACCTGCTGAGTGTTGAGTGTGGCCTTTCAATATTTGGTAGGTTTCAATGAGATCCCCCTCATTCTTCTATACTTCAGTGAGTACAGGCCCAGAGCCATCAAATGCCCTCATACATTAAAAGTTTCATTCTCTGCATCATTCTCGTGAACCTCCTCTGGAATTCTAGGAATGGAAGATGTGGGGAATTGCTCTCATTGTCACAGTGGGATGAATAGCCTTCTTCTAATAAAAGTTCACTAACTGATGACTGCGTTGTGCTAATTTGAAGTGGAAACCACATTTTTTACCTTATTTTTTGAGTGAGATACATCCAGATTGCGGTTAACTTGAAAGCATCATTTCCTTTGGAGAAATGACTTCTCCCTTCCCTGTTATGTTTTGTGGTAGCACTGCTGTTCATAGAGCCACAGAGTTAAACAATCCCTTCAGCCCATCTCGACACTGCTGACCTGAGCAGGTGTCATTTCTCTGTGTTTGATCCATACCCCTCCCAAACTTTCTGATCCGTTATTTCAGCTCAGGGTCTGGTCTTTATGAGGTCAGTGACATAGAACAACAAAGGGTACAGGAGATGTGAGGGGAAAGCTTTTTACGGAGAGTGGTGGGTGTCTGGAATGCCCTGCCTGGGGTGGTGGTAGAGGCAGATACATCAGGGACATTTAAGAGAAGTTTAGATAGATACATGAATGAGAGGAAATGGAAGGGTATGGACATTGTGTAGGCAGAAGGGATTAGTTTATTTGACAATTTGAGTATGAATTCGGTGGGAGCAGCCCTCAAATGTCAGCAACATAGCATGTCCACAGTGCTCGTTAGAACAATACAGAGGGACCACAATAGCATAGTGGTTGGCGTGATGCTTTTACAGCCTGTAGCATCAGGGTTCAATCCTAGTGTCCTCCGTAAGGAGTCTGTATGTCCTCCCCGTAGAATGAGTGGGTTTCCTCTGGGTTCTCCGGTTTCCTGCCACAGTACCAGATAGTAGGTTAATTGGTCATTGTAAATTATCCTGTGATTAGTCTAGGGTTAAATAGGGGAGTTGCTAGGTGATGTGGTTTGAGGGGCCGAAGGGCCTATTCTGCACTGATCTCTAAATAAATAAACACAGAACACAACAAGTAACAAATCTCCTCCCCTCCACTCCCCCACACGCACAGTCCTCCAACCCTGAAAAGACCTCCAGTGGCCCCTGACTGCTCCAGTGGGCTTCAGAATTGTGGACCCAAGGTTTTGGCCTTTGGGCTCCGAATTCTGTCAGGCCTGCATGAACAGGCACCTCCCAGTCTCCACCCAGCTAACAGAAGTCATCTGCCACTAGTTTTCAACTCATCACCTGCAGCCTATTTAAACCCAGCTCGCATCCACAATCCTTGTTCACTCGTCGAAGCAGCCAGCCTCAACTAGTTGTTCCTGGCCATCAGTTACCCTATTGCCTGTGGTGTTCAGTGTCTGTTCTCTCATTTTGTGTCCCCTCATGGCTTGTTACTCTGCAGTTGATTAGTAAAGTTGTCGCTCACCGCTAAATCATTTCTGTTGCTTTGCTTTTGGGCCGAGTCTCCTCAACAGTTCCTGACAACTTCAGACTTCTGCTTGACTTTTGAGCTTCAATCTTTGGCATCAGCCCCAGGACTCATCGATGATGGGACCTCAAACTTCAAGCCTTGGACTCCAGACTTGCCGATGATTTTGGATTTGCCGACTCAAGTATCTAGTCAAAACCCAGGTGGGATTTGAGCTTTCCTGATCTATATGTGAAATAAAATATTTTATAGTAAGTTTATGGTGAATATTTACAGTCCATGTATCACGGGTAAAGCCCTTCCCACCATGGAGCACATCTATATGGAAAACTTTCACAGAAAAATCATTATCAAGGAACCCAATATCCAGGGCAGGCTCTCTTCTCTCTGCTGCCATCAGGACGAAGATACAGGAACCTCAGGACTCACATCACCAGCTTCAAGAACAGTTATTACCCTCAATCATTGGCTCTTGAACCAAAAAGGATAACATCACTTGCCCAATCACTGAGCAGTTTCCACAACCGATGGACTCACTTTCAAGGACTTTTCATCTCCTGTTCTCGAAATTCATTGTTAATGTATTTATTATTATTGTTATTCTTTTTTTCTTTCTGTATTTGCACAGGTTGTTTCCTTTTGCATACTGGTTGTCTTGATATGTGTGGTCTTTCATTGATTCTGTTGTATTTCTTGTATTTACTGTGAATGCCTGCAAGAAAATGAATGTTGGGTTGTATCTGCTGGTGTGTGTGTGTGTGTGTGTGTGTGTGTGTGTGTGTGTGTGAGTGTGTGTGTGTGTGTGTGTGTGTGTGTCTGTGTGTGTGTGTGTGTGTGTGTGTGTGTGTGTGTGTGTGTGTGTCTGTGTATCTGTGTGGGTGGGGGAGTAAATAAATACATAAATTTACTTTGAGCTGTGCTTCAAAGATGTAAAACTGTCAGCCACGGTTCTTTGAATTATAAATAAAGGGACTATTATTGGCTGATGTCTGGTAGAAATAGAAACAAAACTGTACTTTCATATAATCTTCCTCATTTTCATGCACATATCTAAAAATATCAGGTCTCATTTTGTACCGCAGACTTTTAATGTTTTATTAAATAGTCACACAGCATGGAAACGGGTGATTCAGCCCAACACATTAATGCTTACCAAGCGGTCATAGAGTCACATGGCATGGAACAGGTCCTTCGGCCCATCTCTTCCATTCTGACCAAGATGTCATAGTCACATGACTTGGAAACAGGACCTTCGGCCCAACTGCTTTCTGCTCATCTCATTTGTCTGCATTTGACCCATAACCCTCCAAGCCCCTCCCTTCCAGGTACCTGTCCAAATATCCATCGACCACTTCCTCTGACAGCTTATTCCAGGTTCTCACTATCCTCTGGGTAAGGAAGTTGCCTCTTGGGTCTCTTTCAAATCTCTCCCCTCTCTTATTTTGTATCTGTCCTCTTTCATTGGCTCTCAAGGTGTAATCCTGAGCCACGTTTGGCCCTTATCACTCTTCACCTTTCATATCGATGTACCTGTCCAAGTGTCATTTGAACATTGTAATTGTTCACTTCTGCAAAGGCAAAGAATGTTAACTAGGATGCATTTGTGAACAGGGTAGAGAAACCAAGAACTGTGGGGTCCTTGTTAGTGGCAGCTTGTGAAAGTGGTTAAAACGGCTGCTGAATAAATAGAAACTGAGAGAAGAAGCACAAAAGAAATGACAATAAACATCTCTAAAACACGGTGGAGCATGACTTTCACTGTTTTATTTATAGAGTCAAAGAGTTCCGGCTGGATTGGAGACATGTTTTATGAGGATAGAAAGTGTGAGCTAGGACTTCTCTCTTCAGAGAGAAGGAGAATGAGAGGTGATTTGATAGAATTGTACAAGGTGATAAGTATTTTAGATAGAATGGGCAGCTACAGACGTATACATGGTGGAAATTCCTTATATTAGGGGCATAATAAAGAGGAAAGGTTCTTTAAGGTTGTTATAACTGGGGGTGGAAATGGGCTTAAGCTCCTGCTCCCAGTAGTCTGCGCCTCAAATAGTTTCTGACAACCAAGTCCAGCTCTAGGGCTTCATGTGTGGAACTAAGCCCAGTGGAACTGTTTCTACTGATAGAAGGGCAAAGGCAGGTTACTGGTGCTTTAAAACCAGTTGCTTTGGGAAGATGGGACTCATTAGCTGTAGTTGGCAGCTCACCTTGAAAGAAAACTGATCTCAAACCTCTGCTAACTTGTGGCTATACCCACTCACGGGGAAGGCTTTGGGATTAAACCCTGAAGGGAAAATCTGGAGTTGAAGTCCCTAAGAGCTCAACGCTGACGGGCAACTCCTGCGATGCTGCTGGTGCCAAACTGTATCACTCTCTGCTGTTCCTTTGGGTTCGTCAGATGCGTGGAGAGGGAGAGCTTGCTCTCCATATCGTACTGCCCTGACTTGCACATCCAGACAGCTAGGATGCAATATCCATGGTCGGGCCTGACTGATGGAGACCTCAGAAGAATAAAAGAAAAGGAAAGTAAAGGGAGACGTAGGTTATTTGCACAGAGATGTTGGGTGTATGGAGGGCCCTGCCTTTGGTGGTTCATTAGGGGCATAGAAGAGACTGCTGGATATGCACATGGATAATAGAAAAATGTAGGTTATGTAGGAGGAAAGGGTTTGATTGATCTTAAAGTAGGTTAAAAGGTTGGCACAACAGTGTGGGCCAAAGGGCCTGTACTGTGCTGTACTGTTCTCAGTTCTATGTTCACCTTAAACCTATGTCTCGCAGCTCTTGTCTCCCCAACCCTGGGAAAAATGGTGAGTGCTTTCACCCTATCTGTGTCCTTTGAGCTTTTATAAACCTGTGTGAGATTACTCTTTGTTCTCTCACACTGCAATAAATAAAACCCTTAGCCTGCTCAACATCTCTCTGTTGAGTCCTGGCAACACCCTCTCAAATCTCCACTGCACTCCTTACAACTCAATGAGGCACTCCTTGAAGGAGGGGGGTGTTGAGGATGTAGGGAGAAGGGGACATCCTGGAGATGGGACCACTGAAATCCATCGTCAAAGACTTAGTACAGGGTAATTGGGAAATTGTGATATGATTATGACCATAAATCATGGAGAAAGAAGAGGCTGATTGGCAGGACACAAAGCCTGGGAATAAAGGGAGCCTTTTCTGGTTGGCGGCCATTGACTAGTGGTGTTCCGCAGGGGTCTGTGTTGGGACAGTTTCTTTTTATGTTATATCTCAGTGATTTGGATGATGTAATTGATGGCTTTGTTGTTATGTTTGCAGACAATATGAAGATAAGTGGAGGGACAGGAGGTTTTGAGGAAGTAGAAAGGCTGCAGAAGGACTTAGACAGATTAGGAGAATGGGCTAAGAAATGCCAGATGGAATACAGTGTCGGAAGTGTATGGTTGTGCACTTTGGTAGAAGAAATAAAAGGGTTGACTATTTTCTAAATGGAGAGAAAATATAGAAAACTGAGGTGCAAAGGAACTTGGGAGGCCTTCTGCAGGATTCCCTAAAGGTTAATTTGCAGGTTGAATTAGTGGCAAGGAAGCTAAATGCAATGTTAGCATTCATTTCAGGGGGACGAGAATATAAAAGCAAGGATGTAATGTTCAGACTTTATAAACCACTGGTGAGGCCTCACTTAAGTATTGTGAATAGTTTTGGGCCCCGTTCCTTAGAAAGAGTGTGCTGAAACTGGAGAGGGTTCAAAGGAGGTTCATGAAAATGATTCCAGGATTGAGCGGCTTGTCGTATGAAGAGCATTTGGTGGCTCTGGGCCTGTGTTCCCCAGAATTCAGAAGAATAAGGGGTGACCTAATTGAAACCCAATGAATGGTGAAAGACATTGATAAAGTGGATGTGGAAAGGGTGTTTTCTGTGATGGGAGAGTCTAAGACCAGAGGACACAGCCTCAGAATAGAATGGTGTCCATTTAGAATATAGATGAGAAAGTTTTTCTTTAGCCAGAGAGTGGTGAATCTGTGTAATTCTTTGCCACAGGCTGTTGTGGAGGCCAAGTCTTTATGTATATTTAAGGCAGAGATTGATAGATTCTTGATTGGATAGGAAACAAAGGGACATGGGGAGCAGGCAGGAGACTGGGGCTGAGAGGAAAAATGGTTCAGCTGGTGGAGCAGACTCGATGGGCCAAATGACCTAATTCTATCTTATAGTCACTTCCTCCTAAGGGTTCCTTTATCTGAAGATCACTAATCAAATCCAGTTATAAGACATAGAAGCAGAATTAGGCCATGCAGCCTATTGAGTCAGCTCTGCTATTCCATCATGGTTGATTTATTATCCCTCTCAACCCCATTATTCTGCCTTCTCCCCATGTCCTTTGATGCCCTGACTAATCAAAAACCTATCAATCTCCAATGTAATTTCACCCAGTGCCCCCACAGCCCACCTTATCAGTGAATTCTGCATATTCACCACCCTCTAGCTAAAGAAATTCCTTCTCTACTCTGCTCTGCATTTGATTGGACTGAGTCATTGTGGCTTTAGTAAAGGAATAAGTCAAAAAAGAGTGTTTTCTGGATGTAACAGAGGAGCTGATAGAGGGGAACCACAGGCAGTGGCTGGGACTTTGACAAGAACCTCACTTAAAATAGAAGCTTGTGAGTTTAAGAGCCAGATGTTAGAAGAGATAGAGGGCTGGGCAGAGGACTTGGGTCATCTTCCTGCTACTGCTGTCAACACTAGATTACTAAATTCATTGATTATTATCACCCATACTGAGGTGCAGGGAAAAATACTCGGTTGTACATGCCATTTATACAGATAATTTGATCACATCAGTGTACTGAGGTAGGACCAGAATCAGGTTTAATATCACTATCATGAAATTTGTTGTTTTGTGACAGCAGTACATTGCAATACATAATAATAAAGTATGAGCCTGGTAGGATGTGCTTTCAGGCTTTTGTATCTTCAGCTCGATGGGAGAGGGGAGAGGAGAAAATATCAGGGGTGGGAGGGGTGTCTGATGATGCTGGCGGTTTTACTGAGCCAGTGAGGTGTCCATGGAGGAGAGACTGGTTCCTGTTCCTCTCGATGGGAGAGGGGAGAGGAGAAAATATCAGGGGTGGGAGGGGTGTCTGATGATGCTGGCGGTTTTACTGAGCCAGTGAGGTGTCCATGGAGGAGAGACTGGTTCCTGTTGCTCTCGATGGGAGGGGGGAGACGAGAGAATATCAGGGGTGGGAGGGGTCTCTGATGATGCTGGCGGTTGTACTGAGCCAGTGAGGTGTCCATGGAGGAGAGACTGGTTCCTGTTCCTCTCGATGGGAGGGGGAGACGAGAGAATATCAGGGGTGGGAGGGGTCTCTGATGATTCTGGCTGTTTTACTGAGCCAGTGAGGTGTCCATGGAGGAGAGACTGGTTCCTGTTCCTCTCGATGGGAGGGGGGAGACGAGAGAATATCAGGGGTGGGAGGGGTCTCTGATGATGCTGGCTGTTTTACTGAGCCAGTGAGGTGTCCATGGAGGAGAGACTGGTTCCTGTTCCTCTCGATGGGAGGGGGAGACGAGAGAATATCAGGAGTGGGAGGGGTGTCTGTTGATGCTGGCGGTTTTACTGAGCCAGTGAGGTGTCCATGGAGGAGAGACTGGTTCCTGTTCCTCTCAATGGGAGGGGGGAGACAAGAGAATATCAGGGGTGGGAGGGGTCTCTGATGATGCTGGCTGTTTTACTGAGCCAGTGAGGTGTCCATGGAGGAGAGACTGGTTCCTGTTCCTCTCGATGGGAGGGGGGAGACGAGAGAATATCAGGGGTGGGAGGGGTGTCTGTTGATGCTGGCGGTTTTACTGAGCCAGTGAGTTGTCCATGGAGGAGAGACTGGTTCCTGTTCCTCTCGTTGGGAGAGGGGAGACAAGAGAATATCAGGGGTGGGAGGGGTTTCTGATGATGCTGGCTGTTTTACTAAGCCAGTGAGGTGTCCATGGAGGAGAGACTGGTTCCTGTTCCTCTCGAAGGGAGAGGGGAGACGAGAGAGTATCAGGGGTGGGAGGGGTCTCTGATGATGCTGGCGGTTTTACTGAGCCAGTGGGGTGTCCATGGAGGAGAGCCTGGTTCCTGTTCCTCTCGATGGGAGAGGGGAGACGAGAGAATATCAGGGGTGGGAGGGGTCTCTGATGAAAGCTGGCTGTTTTACTGAGCCAGTGAGGTGTCCATGGAGGAGAGACTGGTTCCTATTCCTCTCGATAGGAGAGGGGAGACGAGAGAGTATCAGGGGTGGGAGGGGTCTCTGATGATGCTGGCGGTTTTACTGAGCCAGTGAGGTGTCCATGGAGGAGAGACTGGTTCCTGTTCCTCTCGATGGGAGAGGGGAGAGAGAATATCAGGAGTGGGAGGGGTCTCTGATGATGCTGGCGGTTTTACTGAGCCAGTGAGGTGTCCATGGAGGAGAGACTGGTTCCTGTTCCTCTCGATGGGAGAGGGGAGACGAGAGAATATCAGGAGTGGGAGGGGTCTCTGATGATGCTGGCTGTTTTACTGAGCCAGTGAGGTGTCCATGGAGGAGAGACTGGTTCCTGTTCCTCTCGATGGGAGGGGGAGACGAGAGAATATCAGGAGTGGGAGGGGTGTCTGTTGATGCTGGCGGTTTTACTGAGCCAGTGAGGTGTCCATGGAGGAGAGACTGGTTCCTGTTCCTCTCAATGGGAGGGGGGAGACAAGAGAATATCAGGGGTGGGAGGGGTCTCTGATGATGCTGGCGGTTGTACTGAGCCAGTGAGGTGTCCATGGAGGAGAGACTGGTTCCTGTTCCTCTCGATGGGAGGGGGGAGACGAGAGAATATCAGGGGTGGGAGGGGTCTCTGATGATGCTGGCGGTTTTACTGAGCCAGTGAGGTGTCCATGGAGGAGAGACTGGTTCCTGTTCCTCTCGATGGGAGAGGGGAGACGAGAGAATATCAGGGGTGGGAGGGGTCTCTGATGAAAGCTGGCTGTTTTACTGAGCCAGTGAGGTGTCCATGGAGGAGAGACTGGTTCCTATTCCTCTCGATAGGAGAGGGGAGACGAGAGAGTATCAGGGGTGGGAGGGGTCTCTGATGATGCTGGCGGTTTTACTGAGCCAGTGAGGTGTCCATGGAGGAGAGACTGGTTCCTGTTCCTCTCGATGGGAGAGGGGAGAGAGAATATCAGGAGTGGGAGGGGTCTCTGATGATGCTGGCGGTTTTACTGAGCCAGTGAGGTGTCCATGGAGGAGAGACTGGTTCCTGTTCCTCTCGATGGGAGAGGGGAGACGAGAGAATATCAGGAGTGGGAGGGGTCTCTGATGATGCTGGCTGTTTTACTGAGCCAGTGAGGTGTCCATGGAGGAGAGACTGGTTCCTGTTCCTCTCGATGGGAGGGGGAGACGAGAGAATATCAGGAGTGGGAGGGGTGTCTGTTGATGCTGGCGGTTTTACTGAGCCAGTGAGGTGTCCATGGAGGAGAGACTGGTTCCTGTTCCTCTCAATGGGAGGGGGGAGACAAGAGAATATCAGGGGTGGGAGGGGTCTCTGATGATGCTGGCGGTTGTACTGAGCCAGTGAGGTGTCCATGGAGGAGAGACTGGTTCCTGTTCCTCTCGATGGGAGGGGGGAGACGAGAGAATATCAGGGGTGGGAGGGGTCTCTGATGATGCTGGCGGTTTTACTGAGCCAGTGAGGTGTCCATGGAGGAGAGACTGGTTCCTGTTCCTCTCGATGGGAGGGGGGAGACGAGAGAATATCAGGGGTGGGAGGGGTGTCTGTTGATGCTGGCGGTTTTACTGAGCCAGTGAGTTGTCCATGGAGGAGAGACTGGTTCCTGTTCCTCTCGATGGGAGGGGGGAGACGAGAGAATATCAGGGGTGGGAGGGGATTCTGAAGATGCTGGCTGTTTTACTGAGCCAGTGAGGTGTCCATGGAGGAGAGACTGGTTCCTGTTCCTCTCGTTGGGAGAGGGGAGACAAGAGAATATCAGGGGTGGGAGGGGTCTCTGATGATGCTGGCTGTTTTACTGAGCCAGTGAGGTGTCCATGGAGGAGAAACTGGTTCCTGTTCCTCTCGATGGGAGGGGGGAGACGAGAGAATATCAGGGGTGGGAGGGGTCTCTGATGATGCTGGCTGTTTTACTAAGCCAGTGAGGTGTCCATGGAGGAGAGACTGGTTCCTGTTCCTCTCGATAGGAGAGGGGAGACGAGAGAGTATCAGGGGTGGGAGGGGTCTCTGATGATGCTGGCGGTTTTACTGTGCCAGTGGGGTGTCCATGGAGGAGAGACTGGTTCCTGTTCCTCTCGAAGGGAGGGGGGAGACGAGAGAATATCAGAGGTGGGAGGGGTCTCTGATGAAAGCTGGCTGTTTTACTGAGCCAGTGAGGTGTCCATGGAGGAGAGACTGGTTCCTGTTCCTCTCGTTGGGAGAGGGGAGACGAGAGAATATCAGGGGTGGGAGGGGTCTCTGATGATGCTGGCTGTTTTACTGAGCCAGTGAGGTGTCCATGGAGGAGAGACTGGTTCCTGTTCCTCTCGTTGGGAGAGGGGAGACGAGAGAATATCAGGGGTGGGAGGGGTCTCTGATGATGCTGGCTGTTTTACTGAGCCAGTGAGGTGTCCATGGAGGAGAGACTGGTTCCTGTTCCTCTCGTTGGGAGAGGGGAGACGAGAGAATATCAGGGGTGGGAGGGGTCTCTGATGATGCTGGCTGTTTTACTGAGCCAGTGAGGTGTCCATGGAGGAGAGACTGGTTCCTGTTCCTCTCAATGGGAGGGGGGAGACAAGAGAATATCAGGGGTGGGAGGGGTCTCTGATGATGCTGGCGGTTGTACTGAGCCAGTGAGGTGTCCATGGAGGAGAGACTGGTTCCTGTTCCTCTCGATGGGAGGGGGAGACGAGAGAATATCAGGGGTGGGAGGGGTCTCTGATGATTCTGGCTGTTTTACTGAGCCAGTGAGGTGTCCATGGAGGAGAGACTGGTTCCTGTTCCTCTCGATGGGAGGGGGGAGACGAGAGAATATCAGGGGTGGGAGGGGTCTCTGATGATGCTGGCTGTTTTACTGAGCCAGTGAGGTGTCCATGGAGGAGAGACTGGTTCCTGTTCCTCTCGATGGGAGGGGGAGACGAGAGAATATCAGGAGTGGGAGGGGTGTCTGTTGAGGCTGGCGGTTTTACTGAGCCAGTGAGGTGTCCATGGAGGAGAGACTGGTTCCTGTTCCTCTCGATGGGAGGGGGGAGACGAGAGAATATCAGGGGTGGGAGGGGTGTCTGTTGATGCTGGCGGTTTTACTGAGCCAGTGAGTTGTCCATGGAGGAGAGACTGGATCCTGTTCCTCTCGTTGGGAGAGGGGAGACGAGAGAGTATCAGGGGTGGGAGGGGTCTCTGATGATGCTGGCGGTTTTACTGAGCCAGTGGGGTGTCCATGGAGGAGAGCCTGGTTCCTGTTCCTCTCGATGGGAGAGGGGAGACGAGAGAATATCAGGGGTGGGAGGGGTCTCTGATGAAAGCTGCCTGTTTTACTGAGCCAGTGAGGTGTCCATGGAGGAGAGACTGGTTCCTATTCCTCTCGATAGGAGAGGGGAGACGAGAGAGTATCAGGGGTGGGAGGGGTCTCTGATGATGCTGGCGGTTTTACTGAGCCAGTGAGGTGTCCATGGAGGAGAGACTGGTTCCTGTTCCTCTCGATGGGAGAGGGGAGAGAGAATATCAGGAGTGGGCGGGGTCTCTGATGATGCTGGCGGTTTTACTGAGCCAGTGAGGTGTCCATGGAGGAGAGACTGGTTCCTGTTCCTCTCGATGGGAGAGGGGAGACGAGAGAATATCAGGAGTGGGAGGGGTCTCTGATGATGCTGGCTGTTTTACTGAGCCAGTGAGGTGTCCATGGAGGAGAGACTGGTTCCTGTTCCTCTCGATGGGAGGGGGAGACGAGAGAATATCAGGAGTGGGAGGGGTGTCTGTTGATGCTGGCGGTTTTACTGAGCCAGTGAGGTGTCCATGGAGGAGAGACTGGTTCCTGTTCCTCTCGATGGGAGGGGGAGACGAGAGAATATCAGGAGTGGGAGGGGTGTCTGTTGATGCTGGCGGTTTTACTGAGCCAGTGAGGTGTCCATGGAGGAGAGACTGGTTCCTGTTCCTCTCGATGGGAGGGGGGAGACGAGAGAATATCAGGGGTGGGAGGGGTCTCTGATCATGCTGGCTGTTTTACTGAGCCAGTGAGGTGTCCATGGAGGAGAGACTGGTTCCTGTTCCTCTCGATGGGAGAGGGGAGAGAGAATATCAGGAGTGGGCGGGGTCTCTGATGATGCTGGCGGTTTTACTGAGCCAGTGAGGTGTCCATGGAGGAGAGACTGGTTCCTGTTCCTCTCGATGGGAGGGGGGAGACGAGAGAATATCAGGGGTGGGAGGGGTCTCTGATGATGCTGGCGGTTTTACTGAGCCAGTGAGGTGTCCATGGAGGAGAGACTGGTTCCTGTTCCTCTCGATGGGAGGGGGGAGACGAGAGAATATCAGGGGTGGGAGGGGTGTCTGTTGCTGCTGGCGGTTTTACTGAGCCAGTGAGTTGTCCATGGAGGAGAGACTGGTTCCTGTTCCTCTCGATGGGAGGGGGGAGACAAGAGAATATCAGGGGTGGGAGGGGATTCTGAAGATGCTGGCTGTTTTACTGAGCCAGTGAGGTGTCCATGGAGGAGAGACTGGTTCCTGTTCCTCTCGTTGGGAGAGGGGAGACAAGAGAATATCAGGGGTGGGAGGGGTCTCTGATGATGCTGGCTGTTTTACTGAGCCAGTGAGGTGTCCATGGAGGAGAAACTGGTTCCTGTTCCTCTCGATGGGAGGGGGGAGACGAGAGAATATCAGGGGTGGGAGGGGTCTCTGATGATGCTGGCTGTTTTACTAAGCCAGTGAGGTGTCCATGGAGGAGAGACTGGTTCCTGTTCCTCTCGATAGGAGAGGGGAGATGAGAGAGTATCAGGGGTGGGAGGGGTCTCTGATGATGCTGGCGGTTTTACTGAGCCAGTGAGGTGTCCATGGAGGAGAGACTGGTTCCTGTTCCTCTCGATGGGAGAGGGGAGAGAGAATATCAGGAGTGGGAGGGGTCTCTGATGATGCTGGCGGTTTTACTGAGCCAGTGAGGTGTCCATGGAGGAGAGACTGGTTCCAGTTCCTCTCAATGGGAGGGGGGAGACGAGAGAATATCAGGAGTGGGAGGGGTCTCTGATGATGCTGGCGGTTTTACTGAGCCAGTGAGGTGTCCATGGAGGAGAGACTGGTTCCTGTTCCTCTCGATGGGAGAGGGGAGACGAGAGAATATCAGGAGTGGGAGGGGTCTCTGATGATGCTGGCTGTTTTACTGAGCCAGTGAGGTGTCCATGGAGGAGAGACTGGTTCCTGTTCCTCTCGATGGGAGGGGGGAGACGAGAGAATATCAGGGGTGGGAGGGGTCTCTGATGATGCTGGCTGTTTTACTGAGCCAGTGAGGTGTCCATAGAGGAGAGACTGGTTCCTGTTCCACTTGACGGGAGGGGGAGACGAGAGAATATCAGGGGTGGGAGGGGTCTCTGATGATGCTGGCTGTTTTACTGAGCCAGTGAGGTGTCCATGGAGGAGAGACTGGTTCCTGTTCCTCTCGATGGGAGGGGGGAGACGAGAGAATATTAGGGGTGGGAGGGGTCTCTGATGATGCTGGCTGTTTTACTGAGCCAGTGAGGTGTCCATGGAGGAGAGACTGGTTCCTGTTGCTCTCGATGGGAGGGGGGAGACGAGAGAATATCAGGGGTGGGAGGGGTCTCCGATGATGCTGGCTGTCTTACTGAGCCAGTGAGGTGTCCATGGAGGAGAGACTGGTTCCTGTTCCTCTTGATGGGAGGGGGAGACGAGAGAATATCAGGGGTGGGAGGGGTCTCTGATGATGCTGGCTGTTTTACTGAGCCAGTGAGGTGTCCATGGAGGAGAGACTGGTTCCTGTTCCTCTTGATGGGAGGGGGAGACGAGAGAATATCAGGGGTGGGAGGGGTCTCTGATGATTCTGACTGTTTTACTGAGCCAGTGAGGTGTCCATGGAGGAGAGACTGGTTCCTGTTCCTCTCGATGGGAGAGGGGAGACGAGAGAATATCAGGGGTGGGAGGGGTCTCTGATGATTCTGACTGTTTTACTGAGCCAGTGAGAAGTGTCCATGGAGGAGAGACTGGTTCCTGTTCCTCTCGATGGGAGGGGGGAGACGAGAGAATATCAGGGGTGCGTGGGATCTCCGATGATGCTGGCGGTTTTACTGAGCCAGTGAGGTGTCCATGGAGGAGAGACTGGTTCCTGTTCCTCTTGATGGGAGGGGGGAGACGAGAGAATATCAGGAGTGGGAGGGGTCTCTGATGATGCTGGCTGTTTTACTAAGCCAGTGAGGTGTCCATGGAGGAGAGACTGGCTCCTGTTCCTCTCGATGGGAGGGGGGAGACGAGAAAATATCAGGGGTGGGAGGGGTCTCTGATGATGCTGGCTGTTTTACTGAGCCAGTGAGGTGTCCATGGAGGAGAGACTGGTTCCTGTTGCTCTCGATGGGTGGGGGGAGACGAGAGAATATCAGGGGTGGGAGGGGTCTCTGATGATGCTGGCTGTTTTACTGAGCCAGTGAAGTGTCCATGCAGGAGAGACTGGTTCCTGTTGCTCTCGATGGGTGGGGGGAGACGAGAGAATATCAGGGGTGGGAGGGGTCTCTGATGATGCTGGCTGTTTTACTGAGCCAGTGAAGTGTCCATGGAGGAGAGACTGGTTCCTGTTCCTCTTGATGGGAGGGGGGAGACGAGAGAATATCAGGGGTGGGAGGGGTGTCTGATGATGCTGGCGGTTTTACTGAGCCAGTGAGGTGTCCATGGAGGAGAGACTGGTTCCTGTTCCTCTCGATGGGAGGGGGGAGACGAGAGAATATCAGGGGTGGGAGGGGTCTCTGATGATGCTGGCTGTTTTACTGAGCCAGTGAGGTGTCCATGGAGGAGAGACTGGTTCCTGTTCCTCTCGATGGGAGGGGGGAGACGAGAGAATATCAGGAGTGGGAGGGGTGTCTGTTGATGCTGGCGGTTTTACTGAGCCAGTGTGGTGTCCATTCAGGAGAGACTGGTTCCTGTTCCTCTCGATGGGAGGGGGGAGACGAGAGAATATCAGGGGTGGGAGGGGTCTCTGATGATTCTGGCTGTTTTACTGAGCCAGTGAGGTGTCCATGGAGGAGAGACTGGTTCCTGTTCCTCTCGATGGGAGAGGGGAGACAAGAGAATATCAGGGGTGGGAGGGGTCTCTGATGCTGCTGGCGGTTTTACTGAGCCAGTGAGGTGTCCATGGAGGAGAGACTGGTTCCTGTTCCTCTCGATGGGAGAGGGGAGACAAGAGAATATCAGGGGTGGGAGGGGTCTCTGATGATGCTGGCTGTTTTACTGAGCCAGTGGGGTGTCCATGCAGGAGAGACTGGTTCCTGTTCCCCTCGATGGGAGGGGGGAGACGAGAGAATATCAGGAGTGGGAGGGGTGTCTGATGAAAGCTGGCTGTTTTACTGAGCCAGTGAGGTGTCCATGGAGGAGAGACTGGTTCCTGTTCCTCTCGATGGGAGGGGGAGACGAGAGAATATCAGGGCTGGGAGGGGTCTCTGATGATGCTGGCTGTTTACTGAG
Source organism: Hypanus sabinus (assembly GCF_030144855.1). Lineage (NCBI taxonomy): Eukaryota > Metazoa > Chordata > Chondrichthyes > Myliobatiformes > Dasyatidae > Hypanus > Hypanus sabinus. Next base: position 2,857,872 of record NC_082717.1, on the reverse strand, counting down.
CCAGTGAGGTGTCCATGGAGGAGAGACTGGTTCCTGTTCCTCTTGATGGGAGGGGGGAGACGAGAGAATATCAGGGGTGGGAGGGGTCTCTGATGATGCTGGCTGTTTTACTGAGCCAGTGAGGTGTCCATGGAGGAGAGACTGGTTCCTGTTCCTCTCGTTGGGAGAGGGGAGACGAGAGAATATCAGGGGTGGGAGGGGTCTCCGATGATGCTGGCTGTTTTACTGAGCCAGTGAAGTGTCCATGGAGGAGAGACTGGTTCCTGTTCCTCTTGATGGGAGGGGGGAGACGAGAGAATATCAGGGGTGGGAGGGGTGTCTGATGATGCTGGCGGTTTTACTGAGCCAGTGAGGTGTCCATGGAGGAGAGACTGGTTCCTGTTCCTCTTGATGGGAGGGGGGAGACGAGAGAATATCAGGAATGGGAGGGGTCTCTGATGATGCTGGCGGTTTTACTGAGCCAGTGGGGTGTCCATGCAGGAGAGACTGGTTCCTGTTCCCCTCGATGGGAGGGGGGAGACGAGAGAATATCAGGAGTGGGAGGGGTGTCTGATGAAAGCTGGCTGTTTTACTGAGCCAGTGAGGTGTCCATGGAGGAGAGACTGGTTCCTGTTCCTCTCGATGGGAGGGGGAGACGAGAGAATATCAGGGCTGGGAGGGGTCTCTGATGATGCTGGCTGTTTACTGAGCCAGTGAGGTGTCCATGGAGGAGAGACTGGTTCCTGTTCCTCTTGATGGGAGGGGGGAGACGAGAGAATATCAGGGGTGGGAGGGGTCTCTGATGATGCTGGCTGTTTTACTGAGCCAGTGAGGTGTCCATGGAGGAGAGACTGGTTCCTGTTCCTCTCGTTGGGAGAGGGGAGACGAGAGAATATCAGGGGTGGGAGGGGTCTCCGATGATGCTGGCTGTTTTACTGAGCCAGTGAAGTGTCCATGGAGGAGAGACTGGTTCCTGTTCCTCTTGATGGGAGGGGGGAGACGAGAGAATATCAGGGGTGGGAGGGGTGTCTGATGATGCTGGCGGTTTTACTGAGCCAGTGAGGTGTCCATGGAGGAGAGACTGGTTCCTGTTCCTCTTGATGGGAGGGGGGAGACGAGAGAATATCAGGAATGGGAGGGGTCTCTGATGATGCTGGCGGTTTTACTGAGCCAGTGAGGTGTCCATGGAGGAGAGACTGGTTCCTGTTCCTCTCGATGGGAGGGGGGAGACGAGAGAATATCAGGGGTGGGAGGGGTCTCTGATGATGCTGGCTGTTTTACTGAGCCAGTGAGGTGTCCATGGAGGAGAGACTGGTTCCTGTTGCTCTCGATGGGAGGGGGGAGACGAGAGAATATCAGGGGTGGGAGGGGTCTCTGATGATTCTGGCTGTTTTACTGAGCCAGTGAGGTGTCCATGGAGGAGAGACTGGTTCCTGTTCCTCTCGATGGGAGGGGGGAGACAAGAGAATATCAGGGGTGGGAGGGGTCTCTGATGATGCTGGCTGTTTTACTGAGCCAGTGAGGTGTCCATGGAGGAGAGACTGGTTCCTGTTCCTCTCGATGGGAGGGGGGAGACGAGAGAATATCAGGAGTGGGAGGGGTGTCTGTTGATGCTGGTGGTTTTACTGAGCCAGTGGGGTGTCCATTCAGGAGAGACTGGTTCCTGTTCCTCTCGATGGGAGGGGGGAGACGAGAGAATATCAGGGGTGGGAGGGGTCTCTGATCATTCTGGCTGTTTTACTGAGCCAGTGAGGTGTCCATGGAGGAGAGACTGGTTCCTGTTCCTCTTGATGGGAGGGGGGAGACGAGAGAATATCAGGGGTGGGAGGGGTCTCTGATGATGCTGGCTGTTTTACTGAGCCAGTGAGGTGTCCATGGAGGAGAGACTGGTTCCTGTTCCTCTCGTTGGGAGAGGGGAGACGAGAGAATATCAGGGGTGGGAGGGGTCTCCGATGATGCTGGCTGTTTTACTGAGCCAGTGAGGTGTCCATGGAGGAGAGACTGGTTCCTGTTCCTCTCGATGGGAGGGGGGAGACGAGAGAATATCAGGGGTGGGAGGGGTCTCTGATGATGCTGGCTGTTTTACTGAGCCAGTGAGGTGTCCATGGAGGAGAGACTGGTTCCTGTTCCTCTTGATGGGAGGGGGGAGACGAGATAATATCAGGAATGGGAGGGGTCTCTGATGATGCTGGCGGTTTTACTGAGCCAGTGAGGTGTCCATGGAGGAGAGACTGGTTCCTGTTCCTCTCGATGTGAGAGGGGAGACAAGAGAATATCAGGGGTGGGAGGAGTCTCTGATGATGCTGGCTGTTTTACTGAGCCAGTGAGGTGTCCATGGAGGAGAGACTAGTTCCTGTTCCTCTCGATGTGAGAGGGGAGACAAGAGAATATCAGGGGTGGGAGGGGTCTCTGATGATGCTGGCTGTTTTACTGAGCCAGTGAGGTGTCCATGGAGGAGAGACTGGTTCCTGTTCCTCTTGATGGGAGGGGGGAGACGAGAGAATATCAGGGGTGGGAGGGGTGTCTGATGATGCTGGCGGTTTTACTGAGCCAGTGAGGTGTCCATGGAGGAGAGACTGGTTCCTGTTCCTCTTGATGGGAGGGGGGAGACGAGAGAATATCAGGAATGGGAGGGGTCTCTGATGATGCTGGCGGTTTTACTGAGCCAGTGAGGTGTCCATGGAGGAGAGACTGGTTCCTGTTCCTCTCGATGGGAGGGGGGAGACGAGAGAATATCAGGGGTGGGAGGGGTCTCTGATGATGCTGGCTGTTTTACTGAGCCAGTGAGGTGTCCATGGAGGAGAGACTGGTTCCTGTTGCTCTCGATGGGAGGGGGGAGACGAGAGAATATCAGGGGTGGGAGGGGTCTCTGATGATTCTGGCTGTTTTACTGAGCCAGTGAGGTGTCCATGGAGGAGAGACTGGTTCCTGTTCCTCTCGATGGGAGGGGGGAGACAAGAGAATATCAGGGGTGGGAGGGGTCTCTGATGATGCTGGCTGTTTTACTGAGCCAGTGAGGTGTCCATGGAGGAGAGACTGGTTCCTGTTCCTCTCGATGGGAGGGGGGAGACGAGAGAATATCAGGAGTGGGAGGGGTGTCTGTTGATGCTGGTGGTTTTACTGAGCCAGTGGGGTGTCCATTCAGGAGAGACTGGTTCCTGTTCCTCTCGATGGGAGGGGGGAGACGAGAGAATATCAGGGGTGGGAGGGGTCTCTGATCATTCTGGCTGTTTTACTGAGCCAGTGAGGTGTCCATGGAGGAGAGACTGGTTCCTGTTCCTCTTGATGGGAGGGGGGAGACGAGAGAATATCAGGGGTGGGAGGGGTCTCTGATGATGCTGGCTGTTTTACTGAGCCAGTGAGGTGTCCATGGAGGAGAGACTGGTTCCTGTTCCTCTCGTTGGGAGAGGGGAGACGAGAGAATATCAGGGGTGGGAGGGGTCTCCGATGATGCTGGCTGTTTTACTGAGCCAGTGAGGTGTCCATGGAGGAGAGACTGGTTCCTGTTCCTCTCGATGGGAGGGGGGAGACGAGAGAATATCAGGGGTGGGAGGGGTCTCTGATGATGCTGGCTGTTTTACTGAGCCAGTGAGGTGTCCATGGAGGAGAGACTGGTTCCTGTTCCTCTTGATGGGAGGGGGGAGACGAGATAATATCAGGAATGGGAGGGGTCTCTGATGATGCTGGCGGTTTTACTGAGCCAGTGAGGTGTCCATGGAGGAGAGACTGGTTCCTGTTCCTCTCGATGTGAGAGGGGAGACAAGAGAATATCAGGGGTGGGAGGAGTCTCTGATGATGCTGGCTGTTTTACTGAGCCAGTGAGGTGTCCATGGAGGAGAGACTAGTTCCTGTTCCTCTCGATGTGAGAGGGGAGACAAGAGAATATCAGGGGTGGGAGGGGTCTCTGATGATGCTGGCTGTTTTACTGAGCCAGTGAGGTGTCCATGGAGGAGAGACTGGTTCCTGTTCCTCTCGATGGGAGGGGGGAGAGAAGAGAATATCAGGGGTGGAAGGGGTCTCTGATGATGCTGGCTGTTTTACTGAGCCAGTGAGGTGTCCATGGAGGAGAGACTGGTTCCTGTTCCTCTTGATGGGAGGGGGGAGACGAGAGAATATCAGGAGTGGGAGGGGTGTCTGATGAAAGCTGGCTGTTTTACTGAGCCAGTGAGGTGTCCATGGAGCAGAGACTGGTTCCTGTTCCTCTCGTTGGGAGAGGGGAGACGAGAGAATATCAGGGGTGGGAGGGGTCTCTGATGATGCTGGCTGTTTTACTGAGCCAGTGGGGTGTCCATGCAGGAGAGACTGGTTCCTGTTCCTCTCGATGGGAGGGGGGAGACGAGAGAATATCAGGGGTGGGAGGGGTCTCTGATGATGCTGGCTGTTTTACTGAGCCAGTGAGGTGTCCATGGAGGAGAGACTGGTTCCTGTTCCTCTCGATGGGAGAGGGGAGACAAGAGAATATCAGGGGTGGGAGGGGTCTCTGATGATGCTGGCTGTTTTACTGAGCCAGTGAGGTGTCCATGGAGGAGAGACTGGTTCCTGTTCCTCTCGATGGGAGAGGGGAGAGAGAATATCAGGAGTGGGAGGGGTCTCTGATGATTCTGGCTGTTTTACTGAGCCAGTGAGGTGTCCATGGAGGAGAGACTGGTTCCTGTTCCTCTCGATGGGAGGGGGGAGACGAGAGAATATCAGGAATGGGAGGGGTCTCTGATGATGCTGGCGGTTTTACTGAGCCAGTGAGGTGTCCATGGAGGAGAGACTGGTTCCTGTTCCTCTCGATGGGAGGGGGGAGACGAGAGAATATCAGGGGTGGGAGGGGTCTCTGATGATGCTGGCTGTTTTACTGAGCCAGTGAGGTGTCCATGGAGGAGAGACTGGTTCCTGTTGCTCTCGATGGGAGGGGGGAGACGAGAGAATATCAGGGGTGGGAGGGGTCTCTGATGATTCTGGCTGTTTTACTGAGCCAGTGAGGTGTCCATGGAGGAGAGACTGGTTCCTGTTCCTCTCGATGGGAGGGGGGAGACAAGAGAATATCAGGGGTGGGAGGGGTCTCTGATGATGCTGGCTGTTTTACTGAGCCAGTGAGGTGTCCATGGAGGAGAGACTGGTTCCTGTTCCTCTCGATGGGAGGGGGGAGACGAGAGAATATCAGGAGTGGGAGGGGTGTCTGTTGATGCTGGTGGTTTTACTGAGCCAGTGGGGTGTCCATTCAGGAGAGACTGGTTCCTGTTCCTCTCGATGGGAGGGGGGAGACGAGAGAATATCAGGGGTGGGAGGGGTCTCTGATCATTCTGGCTGTTTTACTGAGCCAGTGAGGTGTCCATGGAGGAGAGACTGGTTCCTGTTCCTCTTGATGGGAGGGGGGAGACGAGAGAATATCAGGGGTGGGAGGGGTCTCTGATGATGCTGGCTGTTTTACTGAGCCAGTGAGGTGTCCATGGAGGAGAGACTGGTTCCTGTTCCTCTCGTTGGGAGAGGGGAGACGAGAGAATATCAGGGGTGGGAGGGGTCTCCGATGATGCTGGCTGTTTTACTGAGCCAGTGAGGTGTCCATGGAGGAGAGACTGGTTCCTGTTCCTCTCGATGGGAGGGGGGAGACGAGAGAATATCAGGGGTGGGAGGGGTCTCTGATGATGCTGGCTGTTTTACTGAGCCAGTGAGGTGTCCATGGAGGAGAAACTGGTTCCTGTTCCTCTCGATGGGAGGGGGGAGACGAGAGAATATCAGGAGTGGGAGGGGTGTCTGTTGATGCTGGTGGTTTTACTGAGCCAGTGGGGTGTCCATTCAGGAGAGACTGGTTCCTGTTCCTCTCGATGGGAGGGGGGAGACGAGAGAATATCAGGGGTGGGAGGGGTCTCTGATCATTCTGGCTGTTTTACTGAGCCAGTGAGGTGTCCATGGAGGAGAGACTGGTTCCTGTTCCTCTTGATGGGAGGGGGGAGACGAGAGAATATCAGGGGTGGGAGGGGTCTCTGATGATGCTGGCTGTTTTACTGAGCCAGTGAGGTGTCCATGGAGGAGAGACTGGTTCCTGTTCCTCTCGTTGGGAGAGGGGAGACGAGAGAATATCAGGGGTGGGAGGGGTCTCCGATGATGCTGGCTGTTTTACTGAGCCAGTGAGGTGTCCATGGAGGAGAGACTGGTTCCTGTTCCTCTCGATGGGAGGGGGGAGACGAGAGAATATCAGGGGTGGGAGGGGTCTCTGATGATGCTGGCTGTTTTACTGAGCCAGTGAGGTGTCCATGGAGGAGAGACTGGTTCCTGTTCCTCTTGATGGGAGGGGGGAGACGAGATAATATCAGGAATGGGAGGGGTCTCTGATGATGCTGGCGGTTTTACTGAGCCAGTGAGGTGTCCATGGAGGAGAGACTGGTTCCTGTTCCTCTCGATGTGAGAGGGGAGACAAGAGAATATCAGGGGTGGGAGGAGTCTCTGATGATGCTGGCTGTTTTACTGAGCCAGTGAGGTGTCCATGGAGGAGAGACTAGTTCCTGTTCCTCTCGATGTGAGAGGGGAGACAAGAGAATATCAGGGGTGGGAGGGGTCTCTGATGATGCTGGCTGTTTTACTGAGCCAGTGAGGTGTCCATGGAGGAGAGACTGGTTCCTGTTCCTCTCGATGGGAGGGGGGAGAGAAGAGAATATCAGGGGTGGAAGGGGTCTCTGATGATGCTGGCTGTTTTACTGAGCCAGTGAGGTGTCCATGGAGGAGAGACTGGTTCCTGTTCCTCTTGATGGGAGGGGGGAGACGAGAGAATATCAGGAGTGGGAGGGGTGTCTGATGAAAGCTGGCTGTTTTACTGAGCCAGTGAGGTGTCCATGGAGCAGAGACTGGTTCCTGTTCCTCTCGTTGGGAGAGGGGAGACGAGAGAATATCAGGGGTGGGAGGGGTCTCTGATGATGCTGGCTGTTTTACTGAGCCAGTGGGGTGTCCATGCAGGAGAGACTGGTTCCTGTTCCTCTCGATGGGAGGGGGGAGACGAGAGAATATCAGGGGTGGGAGGGGTCTCTGATGATGCTGGCTGTTTTACTGAGCCAGTGAGGTGTCCATGGAGGAGAGACTGGTTCCTGTTCCTCTCGATGGGAGAGGGGAGACAAGAGAATATCAGGGGTGGGAGGGGTCTCTGATGATGCTGGCTGTTTTACTGAGCCAGTGAGGTGTCCATGGAGGAGAGACTGGTTCCTGTTCCTCTCGATGGGAGAGGGGAGACAAGAGAATATCGGGGGTGGGAGGGGTCTCTGATGATGCTGGCTGTTTTACTAAGCCAGTGGGGTGTCCATGCAGGAGAGACTGGTTCCTGTTCCTCTCGATGGGAGGGGGGAGACGAGAGAATATCAGGGGTGGGAGGGGGCTCTGATGATGCTGGCTGTTTTACTGAGCCAGTGAGGTGTCCATGGAGGAGAGACTGGTTCCTGTTCCTCTTGATGGGAGAGAGGAGACGAGAGAATATCAGGGGCGGGAGGGGTGTCTGATGATGCTGGCGGTTTTACTGAGCCAGTGAGGTGTCCATGGAGGAGAGACTGGTTCCTGTTCCTCTTGATGGGAGGGGGGAGACGAGAGAATATCAGGAATGGGAGGGGTCTCTGATGATGCTGGCGGTTTTACTGAGCCAGTGAGGTGTCCATGGAGGAGAGACTGGTTCCTGTTCCTCTCGATGGGAGAGGGGAGACGAGAGAATATCAGGAGTGGGAGGGGTCTCTGATGATTCTGGCTGTTTTACTGAGCCAGTGAGAAGTGTCCATGGAGGAGAGACTGGTTCCTGTTCCACTCGATGGGAGGGGGGAGACGAGAGAATATCAGGAGTGGGAGGGGTCTCTGATGATTCTGGCTGTTTTACTGAGCCAGTGAGGTGTCCATGGAGGAGAGACTGTTTCCTGTTCCTCTCGATGGGAGGGGGAAACGAGAGAATATCAGGAGTGGGAGGGGTCTCTGATGATGCTGGCTGTTTTACTAAGCCAGTGAGGTGTCCATGGAGGAGAGACTGGTTCCTGTTCCTCTCGATGGGATGGGGGAGACGAGAGAATATCAGGGGTGGGAGGTGTCTCTGATGATGCTGGCTGTTTTACTGAGCCAGTGAGGTGTCCATGGAGGAGAGACTGGTTCCTGTTCCTCTCGATGGGAGAGGGGAGAGAGAATATCAGGAGTGGGAGGGGTCTCTGATGATGCTGGCGGTTTTACTGAGCCAGTGAGGTGTCCATGGAGGAGGGACTGGTTCCTGTTCCTCTCGATGCGAGAGGGGAGACGAGAGAATATCAGGAGTGGGAGGGGTCTCTGATGATGCTGGCTGTTTTACTGAGCCAGTGAGGTGTCCATGGAGGAGAGACTGGTTCCTGTTCCTCTCGATGGGAGGGGGGAGACGAGAGAGTATCAGGGGTGGGAGGGGTCTCTGATGATTCTGGCTGTTTTACTGAGCCAGTGAGGTGTCCATGGAGGAGGGACTGGTTCCTGTTCCTCTTGATGGGAGAGGGGAGACGAGAGAATATCAGGGGTGGGAGGGGTCTCTGATGATGCTGGCGGTTTTACTGAGCCAGTGAGGTGTCCATGGAGGAGAGACTGGTTCCTGTTCCTCTTGATGGGAGGGGGGAGACGAGAGAGTATCAGGGGTGGGAGGGGTCTCTGATGATGCTGGCTGTTTTACTGAGCCAGTGAGGTGTCCATGGAGGAGAGACTGGTTCCTGTTCCTCTCGATGGGAGGGGGGAGACGAGAGAGTATCGGGGTGGGAGGGGTCTCTGATGATTCTGGCTGTTTTACTGAGCCAGTGAGGTGTCCATGGAGGAGGGACTGGTTCCTGTTCCTCTTGATGGGAGAGGGGAGACGAGAGAATATCACGGGTGGGAGGGGTCTCTGATGATGCTGGCGGTTTTACTGAGCCAGTGAGGTGTCCATGGAGGAGAGACTGGTTCCTGTTCCTCTCGATGGGAGGGGGGAGACGAGAGAATATCAGGAGTGGGAGGGGTCTCTGATGATGTTGGCTGTTTTACTGAGCCAGTGAGAAGTGTCCATGGAGGAGAGACTGGTTCCTGTTCCTCTCGATGGGAGGGGGGAGACGAGAGAATATCAGGAGTGGGAGGGGTCTCTGATGATGTTGGCTGTTTTACTGAGCCAGTGAGAAGTGTCCATGGAGGAGAGACTGGTTCCTGTTCCTCTCGATGGGAGAGAGGAGACGAGAGAATATCAGTGGTGGGAGGGGTGTCTGTTGATGCTGGCGGTTTTACTGAGCCAGTGAGGTGTCCATGGAGGAGAGACTGGTTCCTATTCCTCTCGATGGGAGGGGGGAGACAGGAGAATATCAGGGGTGGGAGGGGTCTCTGATGATGCTGGCTGTTTTACTGAGCCAGTGAAGTGTCCAGGGAGGAGAGACTGGTTCCTGTTGCTCTCGATGGGAGGGGGGAGACGAGAGAATATCAGGGGTGGGAGGGGTCTCTGATGATGCTGGCTGTTTTACTGAGCCAGTGGGGTGTCCATGCAGGAGAGACTGGTTCCTGTTCCTCTCGATGGGAGAGAGGAGACGAGAGAGTATCAGGAGTGGGAGGGGTCTCTGATGATTCTGACTGTTTTACTGAGCCAGTGAGGTGTCCATGGAGGAGAGACTGGTTCCTGTTCCTCACGATGGGAGGGGGGAGACGAGAGAATATCAGGAGTGGGAGGGGTGTCTGATGAAAGCTGGCTGTTTTACTGAGCCAGTGAGGTGTCCATGGAGCAGAGACTGGTTCCTGTTCCTCTCTTTGGGAGAGGGGAGACGAGAGAATATCAGGGGTGGGAGGGGTCTCTGATGATGCTGGCTGTTTTACTGAGCCAGTGAAGTGTCCATGGAGGAGAGACTGGTTCCTGTTGCTCTCGATGGGATGGGGGAGACGAGAGAATATCAGGGGTGGGAGGGGTCTCTGATGATGCTGGCTGTTTTACTGAGCCAGTGAGGTGTCCATGGAGGAGAGACTGGTTCCTGTTCCTCTTGATGGGAGGGGGGAGACGAGAGAATATCAGGAGTGGGAGGGGTGTCTGATGAAAGCTGGCTGTTTTACTGAGCCAGTGAGGTGTCCATGGTGCAGAGACTGGTTCCTGTTCCTCTCGTTGGGAGAGGGGAGACGAGAGAATATCAGGGGTGGGAGGGGTCTCTGATGATTCTGGCTGTTTTACTGAGCCAGTGAGGTGTCCATGGAGGAGAGACTGGTTCCTGTTCCTCTCGATGGGAGAGGGGAGACAAGAGAATATCAGGGGTGGGAGGGGTCTCTGATGATGCTGGCTGTTTTACTGAGCCAGTGAGGTGTCCATGCAGGAGAGACTGGTTCCTGTTCCTCTTGATGGGAGAGGGGAGACAAGAGAATATCAGGGGTGGGAGGGGTCTCTGATGATGCTGGCTGTTTTACTGAGCCAGTGAGGTGTCCATGGAGGAGAGACTGGTTCCTGTTCCTCTCGATGGGAGAAAGAGACAAGAGAATATCAGGGGTGGGAGGGGTCTCTGATGATGCTGGCTGTTTTACTAAGCCAGTGGGGTGTCCATGCAGGAGAGACTGGTTCCTGTTCCTCTCGATGGGAGGGGGGAGACGAGAGAATATCAGGGGTGGGAGGGGGCTCTGATGATGCTGGCTGTTTTACTGAGCCAGTGAGGTGTCCATGGAGGAGAGACTGGTTCCTGTTCCTCTTGATGGGAGAGAGGAGACGAGAGAATATCAGGGGTGGGAGGGGTCTCTGATGATGCTGGCTGTTTTACTGAGCCAGTGAGGTGTCCATGGAGGAGAGACTGGTTCCTGTTCCTCTCGATGGGAGGGGGGAGACAAGAGAATATCAGTGGTGGGAGGGGTCTCTGATGATGCTGGCGGTTTTACTGAGCCAGTGAGGTGTCCATGGAGGAGAGACTGGTTCCTGTTCCTCTCGATGGGAGGGGGAAGACGAGAGAATATCAGGGGTGGGAGGGGTGTCTGATGATGCTGGCGGTTTTACTGAGCCAGTGAGGTGTCCATGGAGGAGAGACTGGTTCCTGTTCCTCTTGATGGGAGGGGGGAGACGAGAGAATATCAGGAGTGGGAGGGGTGTCTGTTGATGCTGGCGGTTTTACTGAGCCAGTGAGGTGTCCATGGAGGAGAGACTGGTTCCTGTTCCTCTTGATGGGAGGGGGGAGACGAGAGAATATCAGGGGTGGGAGGGGTCACTGATGATGCTGGCGGTTTTACTGAGCCAGTGAGGTGTCCATGGAGGAGAGACTGGTTCCTGTTCCTCCCGATGGGAGGGGGGAGACAAGAGAATATCGGGGGTGGGAGGGGTGTCTGATGAACGCTGGCTGTTTTACTGAGCCAGTGAGAAGTGTCCATGGAGGAGAGACTGGTTCCTGTTCCTCTCGTTGGGAGAGGGGAGACGAGAGAATATCAGGGGTGGGAGGGGTCTCTGATGATGCTGGCTGTTTTACTGAGCCAGTGAAGTGTCCATGGAGGAGAGACTGGTTCCTGTTCCTCTCAATGGGAGGGGGGAGACAAGAGAATATCAGGGGTGGGAGGGGTCTCTGATGATGCTGGCTGTTTTACTGAGCCAGTGAGGTGTCCATGGAGGAGAGACTGGTTCCTGTTCCTCTCGATGGGAGGGGGGAGACGAGAGAATATCAGGAGTGGGAGGGGTGTCTGATGAAAGCTGGCTGTTTTACTGAGCCAGTGAGGTGTCCATGGAGGAGAGACTGGTTCCTGTTCCTCTCGATGGGATGGGGGAGACGAGAGAATATCAGGGGTGGGAGGGGTCTCTGATGATGCTGGCTGTTTTACTGAGCCAGTGAGGTGTCCATGGAGGAGAGACTGGTTCCTGTTCCTCTCGATGGGAGAGGGGAGAGAGAATATCAGGAGTGGGAGGGGTCTCTGATGATGCTGGCGGTTTTACTGAGCCAGTGAGGTGTCCATGGAGGAGGGACTGGTTCCTGTTCCTCTCGATGCGAGAGGGGAGACGAGAGAATATCAGGAGTGGGAGGGGTCTCTGATGATGCTGGCTGTTTTACTGAGCCAGTGAGGTGTCCATGGAGGAGAGACTGGTTCCTGTTCCTCTCGATGGGAGGGGGGAGACGAGAGAGTATCAGGGGTGGGAGGGGTCTCTGATGATTCTGGCTGTTTTACTGAGCCAGTGAGGTGTCCATGGAGGAGGGACTGGTTCCTGTTCCTCTTGATGGGAGAGGGGAGACGAGAGAATATCAGGGGTGGGAGGGGTCTCTGATGATGCTGGCGGTTTTACTGAGCCAGTGAGGTGTCCATGGAGGAGAGACTGGTTCCTGTTCCTCTCGATGGGAGGGGGGAGACAAGAGAATATCAGTGGTGGGAGGGGTCTCTGATGATGCTGGCGGTTTTACTGAGCCAGTGAGGTGTCCATGGAGGAGAGACTGGTTCCTGTTCCTCTCGATGGGAGGGGGAAGACGAGAGAATATCAGGGGTGGGAGGGGTGTCTGATGATGCTGGCGGTTTTACTGAGCCAGTGAGGTGTCCATGGAGGAGAGACTGGTTCCTGTTCCTCTTGATGGGAGGGGGGAGACGAGAGAATATCAGGAGTGGGAGGGGTGTCTGTTGATGCTGGCGGTTTTACTGAGCCAGTGAGGTGTCCATGGAGGAGAGACTGGTTCCTGTTCCTCTTGATGGGAGGGGGGAGACGAGAGAATATCAGGGGTGGGAGGGGTCACTGATGATGCTGGCGGTTTTACTGAGCCAGTGAGGTGTCCATGGAGGAGAGACTGGTTCCTGTTCCTCCCGATGGGAGGGGGGAGACAAGAGAATATCGGGGGTGGGAGGGGTGTCTGATGAACGCTGGCTGTTTTACTGAGCCAGTGAGAAGTGTCCATGGAGGAGAGACTGGTTCCTGTTCCTCTCGTTGGGAGAGGGGAGACGAGAGAATATCAGGGGTGGGAGGGGTCTCTGATGATGCTGGCTGTTTTACTGAGCCAGTGAAGTGTCCATGGAGGAGAGACTGGTTCCTGTTCCTCTCAATGGGAGGGGGGAGACAAGAGAATATCAGGGGTGGGAGGGGTCTCTGATGATGCTGGCTGTTTTACTGAGCCAGTGAGGTGTCCATGGAGGAGAGTCTGGTTCCTGTTCCTCTCGATGGGAGGGGGGAGACGAGAGAATATCAGGAGTGGGAGGGGTGTCTGATGAAAGCTGGCTGTTTTACTGAGCCAGTGAGGTGTCCATGGAGGAGAGACTGGTTCCTGTTCCTCTCGATGGGATGGGGGAGACGAGAGAATATCAGGGGTGGGAGGGGTCTCTGATGATGCTGGCTGTTTTACTGAGCCAGTGAGGTGTCCATGGAGGAGAGACTGGTTCCTGTTCCTCTCGATGGGAGAGGGGAGAGAGAATATCAGGAGTGGGAGGGGTCTCTGATGATGCTGGCGGTTTTACTGAGCCAGTGAGGTGTCCATGGAGGAGGGACTGGTTCCTGTTCCTCTCGATGCGAGAGGGGAGACGAGAGAATATCAGGAGTGGGAGGGGTCTCTGATGATGCTGGCTGTTTTACTGAGCCAGTGAGGTGTCCATGGAGGAGAGACTGGTTCCTGTTCCTCTCGATGGGAGGGGGGAGACGAGAGAGTATCAGGGGTGGGAGGGGTCTCTGATGATTCTGGCTGTTTTACTGAGCCAGTGAGGTGTCCATGGAGGAGGGACTGGTTCCTGTTCCTCTTGATGGGAGAGGGGAGACGAGAGAATATCAGGGGTGGGAGGGGTCTCTGATGATGCTGGCGGTTTTACTGAGCCAGTGAGGTGTCCATGGAGGAGAGACTGGTTCCGGTTCCTCTTGATGGGAGGGGGGAGACGAGAGAGTAACAGGGGTGGGAGGGGTCTCTGATGATTCTGGCTGTTTTACTGAGCCAGTGAGGTGTCCATGGAGGAGAGACTGGTTCCTGTTCCTCTCGATGGGAGGGGGGAGACGAGAGAATATCAGGAGTGGGAGGGGTCTCTGATGATGTTGGCTGTTTTACTGAGCCAGTGAGAAGTGTCCATGGAGGAGAGACTGGTTCCTGTTCCTCTCGATGGGAGGGGGGAGACGAGAGAATATCAGGAGTGGGAGGGGTCTCTGATGATGTTGGCTGTTTTACTGAGCCAGTGAGAAGTGTCCATGGAGGAGAGACTGGTTCCTGTTCCTCTCGATGGGATGGGGGAGACGAGAGAATATCAGGGGTGGGAGGGGTCTCTGATGATGCTGGCTGTTTTACTGAGCCAGTGAGGTGTCCATGGAGGAGAGACTGGTTCCTGTTCCTCTTGATGGGAGGGGGGAGACGAGAGAATATCAGGAGTGGGAGGGGTGTCTGATGAAAGCTGGCTGTTTTACTGAGCCAGTGAGGTGTCCATGGTGCAGAGACTGGTTCCTGTTCCTCTCGTTGGGAGAGGGGAGACGAGAGAATATCAGGGGTGGGAGGGGTCTCTGATGATTCTGGCTGTTTTACTGAGCCAGTGAGGTGTCCATGGAGGAGAGACTGGTTCCTGTTCCTCTCGATGGGAGAGGGGAGACAAGAGAATATCAGGGGTGGGAGGGGTCTCTGATGATGCTGGCTGTTTTACTGAGCCAGTGAGGTGTCCATGCAGGAGAGACTGGTTCCTGTTCCTCTTGATGGGAGAGGGGAGACAAGAGAATATCAGGGGTGGGAGGGGTCTCTGATGATGCTGGCTGTTTTACTGAGCCAGTGAGGTGTCCATGGAGGAGAGACTGGTTCCTGTTCCTCTCGATGGGAGAAAGAGACAAGAGAATATCAGGGGTGGGAGGGGTCTCTGATGATGCTGGCTGTTTTACTAAGCCAGTGGGGTGTCCATGCAGGAGAGACTGGTTCCTGTTCCTCTCGATGGGAGGGGGGAGACGAGAGAATATCAGGGGTGGGAGGGGGCTCTGATGATGCTGGCTGTTTTACTGAGCCAGTGAGGTGTCCATGGAGGAGAGACTGGTTCCTGTTCCTCTTGATGGGAGAGAGGAGACGAGAGAATATCAGGGGTGGGAGGGGTCTCTGATGATGCTGGCTGTTTTACTGAGCCAGTGAGGTGTCCATGGAGGAGAGACTGGTTCCTGTTCCTCTCGATGGGAGGGGGGAGACAAGAGAATATCAGTGGTGGGAGGGGTCTCTGATGATGCTGGCGGTTTTACTGAGCCAGTGAGGTGTCCATGGAGGAGAGACTGGTTCCTGTTCCTCTCGATGGGAGGGGGAAGACGAGAGAATATCAGGGGTGGGAGGGGTGTCTGATGATGCTGGCGGTTTTACTGAGCCAGTGAGGTGTCCATGGAGGAGAGACTGGTTCCTGTTCCTCTTGATGGGAGGGGGGAGACGAGAGAATATCAGGAGTGGGAGGGGTGTCTGTTGATGCTGGCGGTTTTACTGAGCCAGTGAGGTGTCCATGGAGGAGAGACTGGTTCCTGTTCCTCTTGATGGGAGGGGGGAGACGAGAGAATATCAGGGGTGGGAGGGGTCACTGATGATGCTGGCGGTTTTACTGAGCCAGTGAGGTGTCCATGGAGGAGAGACTGGTTCCTGTTCCTCCCGATGGGAGGGGGGAGACAAGAGAATATCGGGGGTGGGAGGGGTGTCTGATGAACGCTGGCTGTTTTACTGAGCCAGTGAGAAGTGTCCATGGAGGAGAGACTGGTTCCTGTTCCTCTCGTTGGGAGAGGGGAGACGAGAGAATATCAGGGGTGGGAGGGGTCTCTGATGATGCTGGCTGTTTTACTGAGCCAGTGAAGTGTCCATGGAGGAGAGACTGGTTCCTGTTCCTCTCAATGGGAGGGGGGAGACAAGAGAATATCAGGGGTGGGAGGGGTCTCTGATGATGCTGGCTGTTTTACTGAGCCAGTGAGGTGTCCATGGAGGAGAGACTGGTTCCTGTTCCTCTCGATGGGAGGGGGGAGACGAGAGAATATCAGGAGTGGGAGGGGTGTCTGATGAAAGCTGGCTGTTTTACTGAGCCAGTGAGGTGTCCATGGAGGAGAGACTGGTTCCTGTTCCTCTCGATGGGATGGGGGAGACGAGAGAATATCAGGGGTGGGAGGGGTCTCTGATGATGCTGGCTGTTTTACTGAGCCAGTGAGGTGTCCATGGAGGAGAGACTGGTTCCTGTTCCTCTCGATGGGAGAGGGGAGAGAGAATATCAGGAGTGGGAGGGGTCTCTGATGATGCTGGCGGTTTTACTGAGCCAGTGAGGTGTCCATGGAGGAGGGACTGGTTCCTGTTCCTCTCGATGCGAGAGGGGAGACGAGAGAATATCAGGAGTGGGAGGGGTCTCTGATGATGCTGGCTGTTTTACTGAGCCAGTGAGGTGTCCATGGAGGAGAGACTGGTTCCTGTTCCTCTCGATGGGAGGGGGGAGACGAGAGAGTATCAGGGGTGGGAGGGGTCTCTGATGATTCTGGCTGTTTTACTGAGCCAGTGAGGTGTCCATGGAGGAGGGACTGGTTCCTGTTCCTCTTGATGGGAGAGGGGAGACGAGAGAATATCAGGGGTGGGAGGGGTCTCTGATGATGCTGGCGGTTTTACTGAGCCAGTGAGGTGTCCATGGAGGAGAGACTGGTTCCGGTTCCTCTTGATGGGAGGGGGGAGACGAGAGAGTAACAGGGGTGGGAGGGGTCTCTGATGATTCTGGCTGTTTTACTGAGCCAGTGAGGTGTCCATGGAGGAGAGACTGGTTCCTGTTCCTCTCGATGGGAGGGGGGAGACGAGAGAATATCAGGAGTGGGAGGGGTCTCTGATGATGTTGGCTGTTTTACTGAGCCAGTGAGAAGTGTCCATGGAGGAGAGACTGGTTCCTGTTCCTCTCGATGGGAGGGGGGAGACGAGAGAATATCAGGAGTGGGAGGGGTCTCTGATGATGTTGGCTGTTTTACTGAGCCAGTGAGAAGTGTCCATGGAGGAGAGACTGGTTCCTGTTCCTCTCGATGGGAGAGAGGAGACGAGAGAATATCAGTGGTGGGAGGGGTGTCTGTTGATGCTGGCGGTTTTACTGAGCCAGTGAGGTGTCCATGGAGGAGAGACTGGTTCCTATTCCTCTCGATGGGAGGGGGGAGACAGGAGAATATCAGGGGTGGGAGGGGTCTCTGATGATGCTGGCTGTTTTACTGAGCCAGTGAAGTGTCCAGGGAGGAGAGACTGGTTCCTGTTGCTCTCGATGGGAGGGGGGAGACGAGAGAATATCAGGGGTGGGAGGGGTCTCTGATGATGCTGGCTGTTTTACTGAGCCAGTGGGGTGTCCATGCAGGAGAGACTGGTTCCTGTTCCTCTCGATGGGAGAGAGGAGACGAGAGAGTATCAGGAGTGGGAGGGGTCTCTGATGATTCTGACTGTTTTACTGAGCCAGTGAGGTGTCCATGGAGGAGAGACTGGTTCCTGTTCCTCACGATGGGAGGGGGGAGACGAGAGAATATCAGGAGTGGGAGGGGTGTCTGATGAAAGCTGGCTGTTTTACTGAGCCAGTGAGGTGTCCATGGAGCAGAGACTGGTTCCTGTTCCTCTCTTTGGGAGAGGGGAGACGAGAGAATATCAGGGGTGGGAGGGGTCTCTGATGATGCTGGCTGTTTTACTGAGCCAGTGAAGTGTCCATGGAGGAGAGACTGGTTCCTGTTGCTCTCGATGGGATGGGGGAGACGAGAGAATATCAGGGGTGGGAGGGGTCTCTGATGATGCTGGCTGTTTTACTGAGCCAGTGAGGTGTCCATGGAGGAGAGACTGGTTCCTGTTCCTCTTGATGGGAGGGGGGAGACAAGAGAATATCAGGAGTGGGAGGGGTGTCTGATGAAAGCTGGCTGTTTTACTGAGCCAGTGAGGTGTCCATGGTGCAGAGACTGGTTCCTGTTCCTCTCGTTGGGAGAGGGGAGACGAGAGAATATCAGGGGTGGGAGGGGTCTCTGATGATTCTGGCTGTTTTACTGAGCCAGTGAGGTGTCCATGGAGGAGAGACTGGTTCCTGTTCCTCTCGATGGGAGAGGGGAGACAAGAG
Organism: Hypanus sabinus; assembly: GCF_030144855.1. NCBI lineage: Eukaryota > Metazoa > Chordata > Chondrichthyes > Myliobatiformes > Dasyatidae > Hypanus > Hypanus sabinus. The sequence goes on along the minus strand of NC_082717.1, from coordinate 2,839,968 downwards.
AATATCAGGGGTGGGAGGGGTCTCTGATGATGCTGGCTGTTTTACTGAGCCAGTGAGGTGTCCATGCAGGAGAGACTGGTTCCTGTTCCTCTTGATGGGAGAGGGGAGACAAGAGAATATCAGGGGTGGGAGGGGTCTCTGATGATGCTGGCTGTTTTACTGAGCCAGTGAGGTGTCCATGGAGGAGAGACCGGTTCCTGTTCCTCTCGATGGGAGAAAGAGACAAGAGAATATCAGGGGTGGGAGGGGTCTCTGATGATGCTGGCTGTTTTACTAAGCCAGTGGGGTGTCCATGCAGGAGAGACTGGTTCCTGTTCCTCTCGATGGGAGGGGGGAGACGAGAGAATATCAGGGGTGGGAGGGGGCTCTGATGATGCTGGCTGTTTTACTGAGCCAGTGAGGTGTCCATGGAGGAGAGACTGGTTCCTGTTCCTCTTGATGGGAGAGAGGAGACGAGAGAATATCAGGGGTGGGAGGGGTCTCTGATGATGCTGGCTGTTTTACTGAGCCAGTGAGGTGTCCATGGAGGAGAGACTGGTCCCTGTTCCTCTCGATGGGAGGGGGGAGACAAGAGAATATCAGTGGTGGGAGGGGTCTCTGATGATGCTGGCGGTTTTACTGAGCCAGTGAGGTGTCCATGGAGGAGAGACTGGTTCCTGTTCCTCTCGATGGGAGGGGGAAGACGAGAGAATATCAGGGGTGGGAGGGGTGTCTGATGATGCTGGCGGTTTTACTGAGCCAGTGAGGTGTCCATGGAGGAGAGACTGGTTCCTGTTCCTCTTGATGGGAGGGGGGAGACGAGAGAATATCAGGAGTGGGAGGGGTGTCTGTTGATGCTGGCGGTTTTACTGAGCCAGTGAGGTGTCCATGGAGGAGAGACTGGTTCCTGTTCCTCTTGATGGGAGGGGGGAGACGAGAGAATATCAGGGGTGGGAGGGGTCACTGATGATGCTGGCGGTTTTACTGAGCCAGTGAGGTGTCCATGGAGGAGAGACTGGTTCCTGTTCCTCCCGATGGGAGGGGGGAGACAAGAGAATATCGGGGGTGGGAGGGGTGTCTGATGAACGCTGGCTGTTTTACTGATGCCAGTGAGAAGTGTCCATGGAGGAGAGACTGGTTCCTGTTCCTCTCGTTGGGAGAGGGGAGACGAGAGAATATCAGGGGTGGGAGGGGTCTCTGATGATGCTGGCTGTTTTACTGAGCCAGTGAAGTGTCCATGGAGGAGAGACTGGTTCCTGTTCCTCTCAATGGGAGGGGGGAGACAAGAGAATATCAGGGGTGGGAGGGGTCTCTGATGATGCTGGCTGTTTTACTGAGCCAGTGAGGTGTCCATGGAGGAGAGACTGGTTCCTGTTCCTCTCGATGGGAGGGGGGAGACGAGAGAATATCAGGAGTGGGAGGGGTGTCTGATGAAAGCTGGCTGTTTTACTGAGCCAGTGAGGTGTCCATGGAGGAGAGACTGGTTCCTGTTCCTCTCGATGGGAGGGGGAGACGAGAGAATATCAGGAGTGGGAGGGGTGTCTGATGATGTTGGCGGTTTTACTGAGCCAGTGAGGTGTCCATGGAGGAGAGACTGGTTCCTGTTCCTCTCGATGGGAGGGGGGAGACGAGAGAATATCAGGAGTGGGAGGGGTCTCTGATGATTCTGGCTGTTTTACTGAGCCAGTGAGAAGTGTCCATGGAGGAGAGACTGGTTCCTGTTCCTCTTGATGGGAGGGGGGAGACGAGAGAATATCAGGAGTGGGAGGGGTGTCTGATGGAAGCTGGCTGTTTTACTGAGCCAGTGAGGTGTCCATGGAGGAGAGACTGGTTCCTGTTCCTCTCGATGGGAGGGGGGAGACAAGAGAATATCAGGGGTGGGAGGGGTCTCTGATGATGCTGGCTGTTTTACTGAGCCAGTGAGAAGTGTCCATGGATCAGAGACTGGTTCCTGTTCCTCTCGATGGGAGAGGGGAGACGAGAGAGTATCAGGAGTGGGAGGGGTCTCTGATGATGCTGGTTGTTTTACTGAGCCAGTGAGGTGTCCATGGAGGAGAGACTGGTTCCTGTTCCTCTCGATGGGAGGGGGGAGACGAGAGAATATCAGGAGTGGGAGGGGTCTCTGATGATGCTGGCTGTTTTACTGAGCCAGTGAGGTGTCCATGGAGGAGAGACTGGTTCCTGTTCCTCTCGATGGGAGGGGGGAGACGAGAGAATATCAGTGGTGGGAGGGGTCTCTGATGATGCTGGCTGTTTTACTGAGCCAGTGAGGTGTCCATGGAGGAGGGACTGGTTCCTGTTCCTCTCAATGGGAGAGGGGAGACGAGAGAATATCAGGGGTGGGAGGGGTCTCTGATGATGCTGGCTGTTTTACTGAGCCAGTGAGGTGTCCATGGAGGAGGGACTGGTTCCTGTTCCTCTCGATGGGAGAGGGGAGACGAGAGAATATCAGGGGTGGGAGGGGTCTCTGATGATGCTGGCGGTTTTACTGAGCCAGTGAGGTGTCCATGGAGGAGAGACTGGTTCCTGTTGCTCTCGTTGGGAGAGGGGAGACGAGAGAATATCAGGGGTGGGAGGGGATTCTGAAGATGCTGGCTGTTTTACTGAGCCAGTGAGGTGTCCATGGAGGAGAGACTGGTTCCTGTTCCTCTTGATGGGAGAGGGGAGACGAGAGAATATCAGGGGTGGGAGGGGTCTCTGATGATGCTGGCGGTTTTACTGAGCCAGTGAGGTGTCCATGGAGGAGAGACTGGTTCCTGTTGCTCTCGATGGGAGGGGGGAGACAAGAGAATATCAGGGGTGGGAGGGGTCTCTGATGATGCTGGCTGTTTTACTGAGCCAGTGATGTGTCCATGCAGGAGAGACTGGTTCCTGTTCCTCTCGATGGGAGGGGGGCGACGAGAGAATATCAGGGGTGGGAGGGGTCTCTGATGATGCTGGCTGTTTTACTGAGCCAGTGAGGTGTCCATGGAGGAGAGACTGGTTCCTGTTCCTCTTGATGGGAGGGGGGAGACGAGAGAATATCAGGAGTGTGAGGGGTCTCTGATGATTCTGACTGTTTTACTGAGCCAGTGAGGTGTCCATGGAGGAGAGACTGGTTCCTGTTCCTCACGATGGGAGGGGGGAGACGAGAGAATATCAGGAGTGGGAGGGGTGTCTGATGAAAGCTGGCTGTTTTACTGAGCCAGTGAGGTGTCCATGGAGCAGAGACTGGTTCCTGTTCCTCTCGTTGGGAGAGGGGAGACGAGAGAATATCAGGGGTTGAAGGGGTCTCTGATGATTCTTGCTGTTTTACTGAGCCAGTGACGTGTCCATGGAGGAGAGACTGGTTCCTGTTCCTCTCGATGGGAGAAGGGAGACAAGAGAATATCAGGGGTGGGAGGGGTCTCTGATGATGCTGGCTGTTTTACTGAGCTAGTGGGGTGTCCATGCAGGAGAGACTGGTTCCTGTTCCTCTCGATGGGAGCGGGGAGACGAGAGAATATCAGGGGTGGGAGGGGTCTCTGATGATGCTGGCTGTTTTACTGAGCCAGTGAGGTGTCCATGGAGGAGAGACTGGTTCCTGTTCCTCTCGATGGGAGAGGGGAGACAAGAGAATATCAGGGGTGGGAGGGGTCTCTGATGATGCTGGCTGTTTTACTGAGCCAGTGAAGTGTCCATGGAGGAGAGACTGGTTCCTGTTGCTCTCGATGGGATGGGGGAGACGAGAGAATATCAGGGGTGGGAGGGGTCTCTGATGATGCTGGCTGTTTTACTGAGCCAGTGAGGTGTCCATGGAGGAGAGACTGGTTCCTGTTCCTCTTGATGGGAGGGGGGAGACGAGAGAATATCAGGAGTGGGAGGGGTGTCTGATGAAAGCTGGCTGTTTTACTGAGCCAGTGAGGTGTCCATGGTGCAGAGACTGGTTCCTGTTCCTCTCGTTGGGAGAGGGGAGACGAGAGAATATCAGGGGTGGGAGGGGTCTCTGATGATTCTGGCTGTTTTACTGAGCCAGTGAGGTGTCCATGGAGGAGAGACTGGTTCCTGTTCCTCTCGATGGGAGAGGGGAGACAAGAGAATATCAGGGGTGGGAGGGGTCTCTGATGATGCTGGCTGTTTTACTGAGCCAGTGAGGTGTCCATGCAGGAGAGACTGGTTCCTGTTCCTCTTGATGGGAGAGGGGAGACAAGAGAATATCAGGGGTGGGAGGGGTCTCTGATGATGCTGGCTGTTTTACTGAGCCAGTGAGGTGTCCATGGAGGAGAGACTGGTTCCTGTTCCTCTCGATGGGAGAGGGGAGACAAGAGAATATCAGGGGTGGGAGGGGTCTCTGATGATGCTGGCTGTTTTACTAAGCCAGTGGGGTGTCCATGCAGGAGAGACTGGTTCCTGTTCCTCTCGATGGGAGGGGGGAGACGAGAGAATATCAGGGGTGGGAGGGGGCTCTGATGATGCCGGCTGTTTTACTGAGCCAGTGAGGTGTCCATGGAGGAGAGACTGGTTCCTGTTCCTCTTGATGGGAGAGAGGAGACGAGAGAATATCAGGGGTGGGAGGGGTCTCTGATGATGCTGGCTGTTTTACTGAGCCAGTGAGGTGTCCATGGAGGAGAGACTGGTTCCTGTTCCTCTCGATGGGAGGGGGGAGACAAGAGAATATCAGTGGTGGGAGGGGTCTCTGATGATGCTGGCGGTTTTACTGAGCCAGTGAGGTGTCCATGGAGGAGAGACTGGTTCCTGTTCCTCTCGATGGGAGGGGGAAGACGAGAGAATATCAGGGGTGGGAGGGGTGTCTGATGATGCTGGCGGTTTTACTGAGCCAGTGAGGTGTCCATGGAGGAGAGACTGGTTCCTGTTCCTCTTGATGGGAGGGGGGAGACGAGAGAATATCAGGAGTGGGAGGGGTGTCTGTTGATGCTGGCGGTTTTACTGAGCCAGTGAGGTGTCCATGGAGGAGAGACTGGTTCCTGTTCCTCTTGATGGGAGGGGGGAGACGAGAGAATATCAGGGGTGGGAGGGGTCACTGATGATGCTGGCGGTTTTACTGAGCCAGTGAGGTGTCCATGGAGGAGAGACTGGTTCCTGTTCCTCCCGATGGGAGGGGGGAGACAAGAGAATATCGGGGGTGGGAGGGGTGTCTGATGAACGCTGGCTGTTTTACTGAGCCAGTGAGAAGTGTCCATGGAGGAGAGACTGGTTCCTGTTCCTCTCGTTGGGAGAGGGGAGACGAGAGAATATCAGGGGTGGGAGGGGTCTCTGATGATGCTGGCTGTTTTACTGAGCCAGTGAAGTGTCCATGGAGGAGAGACTGGTTCCTGTTCCTCTCAATGGGAGGGGGGAGACAAGAGAATATCAGGGGTGGGAGGGGTCTCTGATGATGCTGGCTGTTTTACTGAGCCAGTGAGGTGTCCATGGAGGAGAGACTGGTTCCTGTTCCTCTCGATGGGAGGGGGGAGACGAGAGAATATCAGGAGTGGGAGGGGTGTCTGATGAAAGCTGGCTGTTTTACTGAGCCAGTGAGGTGTCCATGGAGGAGTGACTGGTTCCTGTTCCTCTCGATGGGAGGGGGAGACGAGAGAATATCAGGAGTGGGAGGGGTGTCTGATGATGTTGGCGGTTTTACTGAGCCAGTGAGGTGTCCATGGAGGAGAGACTGGTTCCTGTTCCTCTCGATGGGAGGGGGGAGACGAGAGAATATCAGGAGTGGGAGGGGTCTCTGATGATTCTGGCTGTTTTACTGAGCCAGTGAGAAGTGTCCATGGAGGAGAGACTGGTTCCTGTTCCTCTTGATGGGAGGTGGGAGACGAGAGAATATCAGGAGTGGGAGGGGTGTCTGATGGAAGCTGGCTGTTTTACTGAGCCAGTGAGGTGTCCATGGAGGAGAGACTGGTTCCTGTTCCTCTCGATGGGAGGGGGGAGACAAGAGAATATCAGGGGTGGGAGGGGTCTCTGATGATGCTGGCTGTTTTACTGAGCCAGTGAGAAGTGTCCATGGATCAGAGACTGGTTCCTGTTCCTCTCGATGGGAGAGGGGAGACGAGAGAGTATCAGGAGTGGGAGGGGTCTCTGATGATGCTGGTTGTTTTACTGAGCCAGTGAGGTGTCCATGGAGGAGAGACTGGTTCCTGTTCCTCTCGATGGGAGGGGGGAGACGAGAGAATATCAGGAGTGGGAGGGGTCTCTGATGATGCTGGCTGTTTTACTGAGCCAGTGAGGTGTCCATGGAGGAGAGACTGGTTCCTGTTCCTCTCGATGGGAGGGGGGAGACGAGAGAATATCAGTGGTGGGAGGGGTCTCTGATGATGCTGGCTGTTTTACTGAGCCAGTGAGGTGTCCATGGAGGAGGGACTGGTTCCTGTTCCTCTCAATGGGAGAGGGGAGACGAGAGAATATCAGGGGTGGGAGGGGTCTCTGATGATGCTGGCTGTTTTACTGAGCCAGTGAGGTGTCCATGGAGGAGGGACTGGTTCCTGTTCCTCTCGATGGGAGAGGGGAGACGAGAGAATATCAGGGGTGGGAGGGGTCTCTGATGATGCTGGCGGTTTTACTGAGCCAGTGAGGTGTCCATGGAGGAGAGACTGGTTCCTGTTGCTCTCGTTGGGAGAGGGGAGACGAGAGAATATCAGGGGTGGGAGGGGATTCTGAAGATGCTGGCTGTTTTACTGAGCCAGTGAGGTGTCCATGGAGGAGAGACTGGTTCCTGTTCCTCTTAATGGGAGAGGGGAGACGAGAGAATATCAGGGGTGGGAGGGGTCTCTGATGATGCTGGCGGTTTTACTGAGCCAGTGAGGTGTCCATGGAGGAGAGACTGGTTCCTGTTGCTCTCGATGGGAGGGGGGAGACAAGAGAATATCAGGGGTGGGAGGGGTCTCTGATGATGCTGGCTGTTTTACTGAGCCAGTGAGGTGTCCATGCAGGAGAGACTGGTTCCTGTTCCTCTCGATGGGAGGGGGGCGACGAGAGAATATCAGGGGTGGGAGGGGTCTCTGATGATGCTGGCTGTTTTACTGAGCCAGTGAGGTGTCCATGGAGGAGAGACTGGTTCCTGTTCCTCTTGATGGGAGGGGGAGACGAGAGAATATCAGGAGTGGGAGGGGTCTCTGATGATTCTGACTGTTTTACTGAGCCAGTGAGGTGTCCATGGAGGAGAGACTGGTTCCTGTTCCTCACGATGGGAGGGGGGAGACGAGAGAATATCAGGAGTGGGAGGGGTGTCTGATGAAAGCTGGCTGTTTTACTGAGCCAGTGAGGTGTCCATGGAGCAGAGACTGGTTCCTGTTCCTCTCGTTGGGAGAGGGGAGACGAGAGAATATCAGGGGTTGAAGGGGTCTCTGATGATTCTTGCTGTTTTACTGAGCCAGTGACGTGTCCATGGAGGAGAGACTGGTTCCTGTTCCTCTCGATGGGAGAAGGGAGACAAGAGAATATCAGGGGTGGGAGGGGTCTCTGATGATGCTGGCTGTTTTACTGAGCCAGTGGGGTGTCCATGCAGGAGAGACTGGTTCCTGTTCCTCTCGATGGGAGCGGGGAGACGAGAGAATATCAGGGGTGGGAGGGGTCTCTGATGATGCTGGCTGTTTTACTGAGCCAGTGAGGTGTCCATGGAGGAGAGACTGGTTCCTGTTCCTCTCGATGGGAGAGGGGAGACAAGAGAATATCAGGGGTGGGAGGGGTCTCTGATGATGCTGGCTGTTTTACTGAGCCAGTGAGGTGTCCATGGAGGAGAGACTGGTTCCTGTTCCTCTCGATGGGAGAGGGGAGACAAGAGAATATCAGGGGTGGGAGGGGTCTCTGATGATGCTGGCTGTTTTACTGAGCCAGTGGGGTGTCCATGCAGGAGAGACTGGTTCCTGTTCCTCTCGATGGGAGGGGGGAGACGAGAGAATATCAGGGGTGGGAGGGGGCTCTGATGATGCTGGCTGTTTTACTGAGTCAGTGAGGTGTCCATGGAGGAGAGACTGGTTCCTGTTCCTCTTGATGGGAGAGAGGAGACGAGAGAATATCAGGGGTGGGAGGGGTCTCTGATGATGCTGGCTGTTTTACTGAGCCAGTGAGTTGTCCATGGAGGAGAGACTGGTTCCTGTTCCTCTTGATGGGAGGGGGGAGACGAGAGAATATCAGGGGTGGGAGGGGTCTCTGATGATGCTGGCGGTTTTACTGAGCCAGTGAGGTGTCCATGGAGGAGAGACTGGTTCCTGTTCCTCTCGATGGGAGAGGGGAGACGAGAGAATATCAGGAGTGGGAGGGGTGTCTGATGAAAGCTGGCTGTTTTACTGAGCCAGTGAGGTGTCCAGGGAGGAGAGACTGGTTCCTGTTCCTCTCGATGGGAGGGGGAAGTCGAGAGAATATCAGGGGTGGGAGGGGTCTCTGATGATGCTGGCTGTTTTACTGAGCCAGTGAGGTGTCCATGGAGGAGAGACTGGTTCCTGTTCCTCTCAATGGGAGAGGGGAGACGAGAGAATATCAGGGGTGGGAGGGGTCTCTGATGATGCTGGCTGTTTTACTGAGCCAGTGAGGTGTCCATGGAGGAGGGACTGGTTCCTGTTCCTCTCGATGGGAGAGGGGAGACGAGAGAATATCAGGGGTGGGAGGGGTCTCTGATGATGCTGGCGGTTTTACTGAGCCAGTGAGGTGTCCATGGAGGAGAGACTGGTTCCTGTTGCTCTCGTTGGGAGAGGGGAGACGAGAGAATATCAGGGGTGGGAGGGGATTCTGAAGATGCTGGCTGTTTTACTGAGCCAGTGAGGTGTCCATGGAGGAGAGACTGGTTCCTGTTCCTCTTAATGGGAGAGGGGAGACGAGAGAATATCAGGGGTGGGAGGGGTCTCTGATGATGCTGGCGGTTTTACTGAGCCAGTGAGGTGTCCATGGAGGAGAGACTGGTTCCTGTTGCTCTCGATGGGAGGGGGGAGACAAGAGAATATCAGGGGTGGGAGGGGTCTCTGATGATGCTGGCTGTTTTACTGAGCCAGTGAGGTGTCCATGCAGGAGAGACTGGTTCCTGTTCCTCTCGATGGGAGGGGGGCGACGAGAGAATATCAGGGGTGGGAGGGGTCTCTGATGATGCTGGCTGTTTTACTGAGCCAGTGAGGTGTCCATGGAGGAGAGACTGGTTCCTGTTCCTCTTGATGGGAGGGGGAGACGAGAGAATATCAGGAGTGGGAGGGGTCTCTGATGATTCTGACTGTTTTACTGAGCCAGTGAGGTGTCCATGGAGGAGAGACTGGTTCCTGTTCCTCACGATGGGAGGGGGGAGACGAGAGAATATCAGGAGTGGGAGGGGTGTCTGATGAAAGCTGGCTGTTTTACTGAGCCAGTGAGGTGTCCATGGAGCAGAGACTGGTTCCTGTTCCTCTCGTTGGGAGAGGGGAGACGAGAGAATATCAGGGGTTGAAGGGGTCTCTGATGATTCTTGCTGTTTTACTGAGCCAGTGACGTGTCCATGGAGGAGAGACTGGTTCCTGTTCCTCTCGATGGGAGAAGGGAGACAAGAGAATATCAGGGGTGGGAGGGGTCTCTGATGATGCTGGCTGTTTTACTGAGCCAGTGGGGTGTCCATGCAGGAGAGACTGGTTCCTGTTCCTCTCGATGGGAGCGGGGAGACGAGAGAATATCAGGGGTGGGAGGGGTCTCTGATGATGCTGGCTGTTTTACTGAGCCAGTGAGGTGTCCATGGAGGAGAGACTGGTTCCTGTTCCTCTCGATGGGAGAGGGGAGACAAGAGAATATCAGGGGTGGGAGGGGTCTCTGATGATGCTGGCTGTTTTACTGAGCCAGTGAGGTGTCCATGGAGGAGAGACTGGTTCCTGTTCCTCTCGATGGGAGAGGGGAGACAAGAGAATATCAGGGGTGGGAGGGGTCTCTGATGATGCTGGCTGTTTTACTGAGCCAGTGGGGTGTCCATGCAGGAGAGACTGGTTCCTGTTCCTCTCGATGGGAGGGGGGAGACGAGAGAATATCAGGGGTGGGAGGGGGCTCTGATGATGCTGGCTGTTTTACTGAGTCAGTGAGGTGTCCATGGAGGAGAGACTGGTTCCTGTTCCTCTTGATGGGAGAGAGGAGACGAGAGAATATCAGGGGTGGGAGGGGTCTCTGATGATGCTGGCTGTTTTACTGAGCCAGTGAGTTGTCCATGGACGAGAGACTGGTTCCTGTTCCTCTCGATGGGAGGGGGGAGAAAAGAGAATATCAGGGGTGGGAGGGGTCTCTGATGATGCTGGCGGTTTTACTGAGCCAGTGAAGTGTCCATGGAGGAGAGACTGGTTCCTGTTCCTCTTGATGGGAGGGGGGAGACGAGAGAATATCAGGGGTGGGAGGGGTCTCTGATGATGCTGGCGGTTTTACTGAGCCAGTGAGGTGTCCATGGAGGAGAGACTGGTTCCTGTTCCTCTCGATGGGAGAGGGGAGACGAGAGAATATCAGGAGTGGGTGGGGTGTCTGATGAAAGCTGGCTGTTTTACTGAGCCAGTGAGGTGTCCAGGGAGGAGAGACTGGTTCCTGTTCCTCTCGATGGGAGGGGGAAGTCGAGAGAATATCAGGGGTGGGAGGGGTCTCTGATGATGCTGGCTGTTTTACTGAGCCAGTGAGGTGTCCATGGAGGAGAGACTGGTTCCTGTTCCTCTCGATGGGAGGGGGGAGACGAGAGAATATCAGGGGTGGGAGGGGTCTCTGATGATGCTGGCGGTTTTACTGAGCCAGTGAGGTGTCCATGGAGGAGAGACTGGTTCCTGTTCCACTCGATGTGAGAGGGGAGACGAGAGAATATCAGGTGTGGGAGGGGTGTCTGATGAAAGCTGGCTGTTTACTGAGCCAGTGAGGTGTCCATGGAGGAGAGACTGGTTCCTGTTCCTCTCGTTGGGAGAGGGGAGACGAGAGAATATCAGGGGTGGGAGGGGTCTCTGATGATGCTGGTTGTTTTACTGAGCCAGTGAGGTGTCCATGGAGGAGAGACTGGTTCCTGTTCCTCTCGATGGGAGGGGGGAGACGAGAGAGTATCAGGGGTGGGAGGGGTCTCTGATGATGCTGGCTGTTTTACTGAGCCAGTGAGGTGTCCATGGAGGAGAGACTGGTTCCTGTTCCTCTTGATGGGAGGGGGGAGACGAGAGAATATCAGGAATGTTAGGGGTCTCTGATGATGCTGGCGGTTTTACTGAGCCAGTGAGGTGTCCATGGAGGAGAGACTGGTTCCTGTTCCTCTCGATGGGAGAGGGGAGACAAGAGAATATCAGGGGTGGGAGGTGTCTCTGATGATTCTGGCTGTTTTACTGAGCCAGTGAGGTGTCCATGGAGGAGAGACTGGTTCCTGTTCCTCTCGATGGGAGAGGGGTGACAAGAGAATATCAGGGGTGGGAGGGGTCTCTGATGATGCTGGCTGTTTTACTGAGCCAGTGAGGTGTCCATGGAGGAGAGACTGGTTACTGTTCCTCTCGATGGGAGAGGGGAGACGAGAGAATATCAGGGGTGGGAGGGGTCTCTGATGATGCTGGCTGTTTTACTGAGCCAGTGAGGTGTCCATGGAGGAGAGACTGGTTCCTGTTCCTCTCGATGGGAGGGGGGAGACGAGAGAATATCAGGAATGGGAGGGGTCTCTGATGATGCTGGCTGTTTTACTGAGCCAGTGAGGTGTCCATGGAGGAGAGACTTGTTCCTGTTCCTCTCGATGGGAGGGGGGAGACGAGAGAATATCAGGGGTGGGAGGGGTCTCTGATGATGCTGGCTGTTTTACTGAGCCAGTGAGGTGTCCATGGAGGAGAGACTGGTTCCTGTTCCTCTCGTTGGGAGACGGGAGACGAGAGAATATCAGGGGTGGGAGGGGTCTCTGATGATGCTGGCTGTTTTACTGAGCCAGTGAGGTGTCCATGGAGGAGAGACTGGTTCCTGTTCCTCTCGATGGGAGGGGGGAGATGAGAGAATATCAGAGGTGGGAGCGGTGCCAGTGGAGGAGAGACGAGCTGAGCTGTGACCACGGTTACATGTGGTCACGGGCACAGCGGTTGCTGCAACAAGCTGAGGTGTACCCGGACAGGATGCTTTCTATAGCACACTGATAAAAATAATTGAGGGTTGCCAGGGAGATGCTGAATTTCCTCAGCTTGCTGAAGAAGTTGAGGTGCTGGTGCTCTACACCAACAAGGATGTAATGCTGAGACTGGTCAGTCTGCACTTGGAGTATTGTGAGCAGTTTAGGGCCCCTTGTCTAAGAAGAGATGTGCTGGCATTGTAAAAAGTTCATGAGAATGATTCTGGGAATTAAAGGATTAACATATGAGGAGCATTTAAAGGTAATTACTGGAATTTAGAAGACTGAGTAGCAATCTCTTTGAAACCTGATGAATGTTGAAAGGCTTAGACAGAGTGGATGTGGAGAGGATGCACAAATGGTCATCGTTTGCACAGTGGTTATTTCTCAGTCTTTCTCCGTTTATGTGTAGTTTCATAAAATTCTATTGTATTTCTTACTTTCTGGTGAATGCATGCAAGAAAATAAATATCAAGGTAGCATATGGTAACATCTATGCACTTCCATAATCAATTTACTTTGAACTTTGAACCTTGAAGTACTGACGTATGGAATGACCTGTCTGAATGGCATTGCAAATGAAAGCTTCTCACTGTATTCCAATACCTGTGACAATAATAAATCAGTTACATTAACCGTGAAATTGAAGAGAGAGCAGGTCCTCGTGAGACCCACCAGTGTGTGCAGAAACAAAAGAATCTGCAGATGCTGGCAATCCAAAGCAACACACACAAAATGCTGGATGGACTCAGCCGGTTAGGCAGCATCCATTGAACATAGAAATCTACAGCACATTAAGGCCCTTCGGCCCACAATGTTGTGCTGATCATGTAACCGACTGTAGAAACTGCCAAGAATTTCCCTACAGCATAGCCCTTTATTTTTCTCAGCTCCATGTACCTATCTAAGACGACCCTATTGTATCCTATTGTATGGAGGGGAATGAATAGTCAATGTTTTTGGGCCTAGACCCTTCATCATGACTCTTCATTTATGTATGGAGCCATAGGAGATGGCCTAGATAATTTTAAATGCAAATATTTTAAAAAGAATAATGTCTATAATTTTCAATTTTTAATATTCCCTCAAAGTTCAAAAATAAATTTATGGTCAAAATATGTGAGTATATGTTGCCATATACTACCTTGAGATTCATTTTCTTGCAGGCTCAGAAGCCCACCACTGGTTGGCATTGACCATGGATGTTACATCCTCGCTGTGAGCTATTGTTCATGTTGCAGGCTTCCTCTTCCCATTCAGCTGTTGAGTCCAAAGGAACGGCAGAGACTGATAGAGTTTGGTACCAGCAGCGTTGCAGGAGTCGCCAGTCAGTGTTGAACTCGATGTAGGGCTGCCTTAGGGACTCCAGATCCAGATTTTTCCCTCGGGGTTTTCTCCCGAAGCCTCTCCCGAAGGGAGGCAGTGGAGGTTCAATGCTGGAGTTTTCCTTCCCCTGGATGAACTGCCTGCCATGGGCTATGTGCCCTATTTGACTGCAGCATTTGATTTTAAGGTGACAGTAAGCCCCCTTTGCCCATTCTCCCCCAGCTATGACAACCTTAAGAAACCTTAAAAGTATTGCAAGCATTTACAAAAAAAAAGTACAATGGAATTATGAAAAACTTCACATAAAGTCTGATGACCAATGTGCAAAAGAAGACAAACTGTGTAAATAAACAATAATACTGAGAAAATGAGATGTAAAGAGTTTATTTAGTGTTTACTGAGGAGAATATCATGGATGCCAAACAAATGCGGGTAATAGTTTGTGAGACCTTGGAACATATACATAGTTATGAGCAAGGAAGGACTCATTAAGATGGATAAAATTCCCAGTGCACCACACATATCTTATGGGAGGATAGGGAAGAAGTCGTGGAGCCCTTAGAGATATTTTCCTTGTCATTAGCCACTAGTAATGTTCCAGAGATCAAGAGGGTGTCTATGTTGTTCCATTGTTCAAGAAGGGCAGCAAGGACAGGCCAGGGAACTCCATGTTGCTGAGCCTGACTTCAGTTGTAGGGAAGTTACTGGAGGGAATTTTGAGGGGCAAGATCTACCATCATTTGGTCAGTCAACACCTGATCAGTTGGATTTGAGTTGAAGGTCATATCTAATGAATCATTTGGAGTTTTTCAAAGAGGTAACTAAAGGGATAGATGAAGGTAGGACAGTGGGTGTTGTCTGCACTGAGTAAAAGTGGGGAGAGAATTCAGAAACTGGAGGTGGTGTTACAAGGATTGTTCAAAGTAATAACAATCAGCTGGGAACAGAGAGTTACTGACTAGTACCTTTATTGTCTCAACTAAAAAGGACATAAATGTACATAAATGATTCCCTGTGTGCACATTCACTATGTTTCCCTGACCTTCTATGAACTGTCAAAGAATAGAAAAAGTAATAAGAAAGGAGTCTATGCTCCGACCCGGTGCCCTCCAAGTCGACTGTCGTTGTTCTCCACTGCGTCACATTCAAAGCCTCTCATTTTATACACATTTCTATCCAGTTCAAATGTTGCATTTCAATCTTGTTGGCTCGAGGTTATCTGACGAACCTGTGTCACCTTCTTATTGGCTCTGGTCTAAGCCAGAATCCATTTATTGTCCTCTTCTCCAAGCAACAGCTGATAATATATAGTTCTTTGTTCTAAATCAGTTACCAAACTAGTACACAGCTCAAATCACTCAGGCAGACATAGACCTCATCATCCACAAACATGTATGTTATATCATACCAAAGAACACCACTCAGGTAGCTTGTTATTTGGAAATGATCTCTCGTCCAGCAGATAACCTGGAGAATCATTGTGTCTACTTTAAAACACTTATTCAGCCAAGCAAAACCTTTTCCTATCCATATATCTGTCCAAATACATTTTAAATATTATTAATGTACCCGCCTCAACCACTTGCTCTAGCAGTTCATTTCATATACTGACCACTCTGGATAGAAACATTGCCCCTCTGGTTCCTATTCAATCTCTCCCCTCTCACCTTAAACCTGTGTTCTCTAATTGTGGATTGCCTGAGAGAAATGATTCTTAAGGAGTCCATTTAGAATGTGCTGACACAGAAAGAACGTGCAAAGCAACTTGCAGGGCAACGTATAAACCAATTTGCAAAATCAGGATGAAACAATAGCTTGCTGATTAAAGAAGCGATACAGGTAACGGGAAGACATGCTTAACGGTTGAACAATAACGGTGTTAATGCGCTGAGGCTGATAAGTGGGCCAAAGGGTAGTCACATTTGTAATTTTGTAATGAGATTAAGGAAGAATGTCTGCACCTCACATGGGTGCAACTCACAAAGTCGTAAACAACTAGGGTATAAAAAAACTGTGCAAAGTGTAATTCGGCACTCAATCTAGCAGGAGCTGGTTGGGTCCGACTCTGCAGACTCGAAAAATAAAGTTTACCGTTCTGCAAATTGCTGAGACTCAGTGTGTTTCTGACAACGTGGGGGCTCGTCCGGGATCCACACTTCTGCCGCGGTGGACACGAGGAAGGACATCGGAGACGGTGCACCCCGCCGAGTTTGGCGGTCCCTGACTCCTTGCTCGTCGCTCCAGCGCGGCTTGAGCGAGTGATATCCGGACAGCGCAGAGCGGTAAACGGGGAGAAGGGGACAGTACCTGGTACTGGAAGTCCCCAGGACGCACCGGGTAAGTGCCTACTATTATAGTAGAACGGTGCGGGAATAAGTAAGGACGGAGAAGACCGGGATCGCTACCCGGGGGTCCTCCTGATTAAGTAAGAGCGGAATAAGATGGGAGGGGGTGGCTCTAAAAAGAAAGAGGAGACGGAGAAGACCGGGACCATACCCGGGGGTTCCTCCTGATAGCCCCCTCGGTAGAATGTTTGAGAATTGGGGATGTGGAAGACTAAAAGGGAAACAAAAGAAAAAAAAAATGATACAGTACTGTTTAATTTGGTCGAAACAGCCGATAGAAAAACCTGCGGTCTGGTGGCCGTGGCTTGGGTCTGAGGAGGATTGGGTACGACAAGCCTTAAACATTTACGTTAATTCAAAACCAAGTGTAAAACCGGAAGAAATTGCTTATGCTTTTTGTTGGGCTCCCTGGCCAGGAGTAACAACAAAGAGTTTTAAATTGGGCATTAAAGGGGAGCGGAAGTGGGACCCACTCGATCATTTACCCCCTCCCTATGTCCAGCCTTCTGCGCCCCTTGCGGGAGCAGAGGGAGGACGTGAAGAAAGTGAAAAAACAGAAGAAATAGACCCGGAGAGGGAAGAGAGGGATGTTAGGGAAAAAGCAAAAGCAAGGATCGAAACAAGGAGTGTGACAAGAGCAGATAAGAAAAAGAAAGACGAATTAAAAAAGGAAGAGGTACAGCTGTTTCCCCTTCGAGAGGTTCCAATGGGAGGAGAACGGACAGGAACAGGATTTGTAAACGTCCCTCTGACAAGTACCGAAGTACGAGGATTTAAGAAAGATATGAAAACTTTATTAGAAGATCCAATGGGACTGGCAGAACAGTTGGATCAATTCTTAGGACCTAATGTTTACACTTGGGAAGAAATGCATGCGATTATGGGAACGCTATTTTCTGCACAAGAGAGGCAAATGATACGACAAGCTGCAATATCAATTTGGGGAAGGGAACAGCCGAATGAGTTACCGGGGGACCAGAAATTTCCAGTAAACGACCCACAGTGGGACAAACAAGCAGAAGAGAGAAGACGGCAATATCCCATTGCCATGGAAGGGAGGAGGGGATTACAACCTGTAATTGAGACATTAGTATCAGATGGACTCTTGGAAGAATGTATGTCACCCTTTAATACCCCCATCCTACCGGTCCGAAAGCCCGACGGCACGTATCGAATGGTTCAAGATCTGAGAGGCTTAAATGCGGTAGTCCAAACACGATACCCGGTAGTGCCTAACCCCTATACATTAATGAGCAAAATACCTCCTGAACATGAATGGTTCAGTGTGATAGATCTAAAAGATGCCTTTTGGAGTTGCCCGTTGGAGGAAGGTAGCCGAGATATGTTCGCATTTGAATGGGAAAATCCCTTCACTGGGCGGAAGAAGCAACTCCGGTGGACCGTCTTGCCCCAAGGGTTCACGGAGTCCCCAAACCTATTCGAACAGGTACTGGAGCAAGTATTGGCTGGATTCCATTGTACCGAAAAGAACCAACTATTACAGTATGTCGATGACCTACTACTATCGGGACCAGCAGAGGAGGTAGTGCGAGACGATACTATAAGACTCCTGAATTACCTAGGAGAAAAAGGATTGCGGGTGTCCAAGAAGAAACTGCAATTTGTCGAGAAGGAAATAACATATCTCGGACACAGAGTCAGTAAAGGGCACCGCCAAATAACCCCAGAAAGAATAGCGGGAATAACTAAAATACCGCTTCCCAGGACAAAGAAGGAAATAAGACAATTTCTGGGCTTAGTGGGCTATTGCCGAATTTGGATAGAGAATTATACCCCCCTGGTGAAGTTTATGTACGACAAATTGGCAAAGGAAGACCGGGGAATAATCAGCTGGACCGAAGAAGAAGAACAGAAGTTCAGGAAAATAAAAGGGCAACTAATTCGGGCCCCGGTATTAACACTGCCAGCACTGGAAAAGCCCTTTCAGCTGTATGCAACAAACAATGAAGGAACTGCGTTAGGAGTACTAACCCAAGAAAAAGGAGGAAAGCGGCAACCTGTGGCCTTTTTATCAAAAATGTTAGACCCGGTATCCCGGGGATGGCCGACGTGCATACAAGCCGTAGCTGCAGCAGCCGTACTAGTAGAAGAAGCACGGAAATTAACCTTTGGGGGAAGAATGACGGTGTATACCCAGCACTCCGTTAGCACCCTCTTAGCCCAAAAAGCTCAGCGGTGGTTGACGGACTCTCGCATACTGAAATACGAAACCATTCTGATGGTCGGGGATGATGTAAGCTTTGAAAGGAACAATAGTTGTAACCCGGCACAGTTCTTATACATGGAATCAACAGGGGAGCCCGACAAACATCAGAAGGCGAGTGGAAGACCCCCGACGGACGGCAAGTACTGAATAAGGAAGTAACTCGTCATATACTGCAACAACTACACCAACAAAGCCATTGGGGAGTGCAAGCTATGTGCGACACTATCCTAAGGGACTATGTTTGTAAAGGGATATTCACACTAGCTCAACAGGAGGTGTGGGGCTGTTACACCTGCCAAAAGGTAAACAAGAAAATGATGCGTGCCACCCATAAGGGGGGACAAACACTAGCCGACCGACCGTCCCATCGGATCCAAATAGACTTTACGGAACTACCACAAGTTCAGAGATGGAAGGAAGTACCTGTTAGTAATTGTGGATCACTTCACTCGGTGGGTGGAAGCATTCCCAACCACTAAAGCGGACGCCCCTACAGTGGCACGGATCCTATTAGAAAATATAGTCCCAAGATATGGAATAATGGGGTCTATTGATTCAGATAGGGGAACACACTTTGCCTCAAAAACACACCAGCTAATCTGTGACGCCTTAGGAATCCAGTGGAAGCTGCACACCCCCTGGCACCCTCAGAGCTCAGGAAGAGTTGAGAGGATGAACAGTACTTTGAAGACGCAATTGACAAAACTAATGATGGAAACCAAGCTACCCTGGACCAAGTGTCTACCCCTGGCCCTACTAAGAATCCGCACGGCTCCTCGAAAAGATATAGGAGTATCCCCTTATGAAATGTTGTTTGGCCTTCCATATTGGAACAAGGTGGAGGGCTATCCTTCCCTGCAAGGGGGAGATGTCTTTGTAAGGGACTATTTACAGGCACTATCTCGTTCTTTTGCAGAATTGCGCAGGAAGGGGTTACTCGCACAAACCCCACCTCTGGACTTCGCACTCCACCGAACTCAGCCCGGTGACTGGGTCCTGATTAAGACTTGGAAGCCAGAGAAGTTACAGCCGCAGTGGGAAGGCCCATTCCAGGTGCTACTGACCACCGAAGCCGCAGTAAGGACAAAAGAAAAAGGGTGGACCCACGCCGCGAGAATCAAGGGACCCGTAAAGCCCGAAGAAGGTGCAGAATGGACTTGCGTCCAGGGAGAAGACCCGATGGTGCTAAAGCTCAAAAGACGGACAGAATGAACTTTGGGACTGTAATGTATATACTGCTATTGTTGAGAAGCGCTGAAGGGGGATGTGATAAGTGCAGGACGACGGTAAGGGTGGGCATGACGGTTTTTCCAGGGTCCTTTGTATCACACTCGCATGTAAACGAGAAATGTTATGACTACAACAAAAAGGAGGAGTATGTGGAAAGTTTAATCTAACCAACTGCTGCTTAAAGATAGATGACAACGGAAAGGTGGTTCAAAAAATATCAGATAAAATAAGGAAACTGGCCCACGTGCCGGTACAGACCTGGAAGCCGCTGGGGTATTGGGACTGGCTGGACGGATGGTTGACAGGAGGCTGGTGGCGAACCGCTTTAGGGGTTATAGGAGGGGGATTGATGGTCCTCCTTCTGCTACCATGTCTGATCCCCTGCTTGCGGGAGCTAGTAGCTAGGGTGGCAAGACAAGTCATGCAACCAGGGGCCCCAGCTGATCCTGTTCAGGTACTCCTACAAAGGGAAATAGAGCTAGAGGAAGAAGCCTATGTAAACCCGTGGCAAAAGCCCAACTGATAGCACATTCTAAAAAGAAAAAGGGTGGATTGAGAGAAATGATTCTTAAGGAGTCCATTTAGAATGTGCTGACACAGAAAGAACGTGCAAAGCAACTTGCAGGGCAACGTATAAACCAATTTGCAAAATCAGGATGAAACAATAGCTTGCTGATTAAAGAAGCGATACAGGTAACGGGAAGACATGCTTAACGGTTGAACAATAACGGTGTTAATGCGCTGAGGCTGATAAGTGGGCCAAAGGGTAGTCACATTTGTAATTTTGTAATGAGATTAAGGAAGAATGTCTGCACCTCACATGGGTGCAACTCACAAAGTCGTAAACAACTAGGGTATAAAAAAACTGTGCAAAGTGTAATTCGGCACTCAATCTAGCAGGAGCTGGTTGGGTCCGACTCTGCAGACTCGAAAAATAAAGTTTACCGTTCTGCAAATTGCTGAGACTCAGTGTGTTTCTGACATTGCCCAATCCTGGGAAAAGAATTGTGGGCATTATCCAATATCTGACCCTCACCATTTTGTACACCTCTATTAAATCAAACCTAATTGCCTGAAACTTCATCAACGTTTACTCCGCTACGTGATCCGCTGAGGCTGAGGGCCTGCTCTGGGAGCTCCAAGCTCCATGTCTGTGAACTCAGCAATGTTTACTCTGCCTTGTGCTGTCCAAGCCTGAGGCTGAGGCTGAGGGCCTGCTGTGGGTGTCTGCGGACTCCACAATGTTTACTCTGCCTTGTGCTGTCCAAGCCTGAGGCTGAGGCTGAGGGCCTGCTGTGGGTGTCTGCGGACTCCACAATGTTTACTCTGCCTTGTGCTGTCCAAGCCTGAGGCTGAGGCTGAGGGCCTGCTGTGGGTGTCTGCAGACTCCACAATGTTTACTCTGTTATGTGCAGCCTCAGGCTGAGGGCCTGCTGTGGGTGTCTGCGGACTCCACAATGTTTACTCTGTAACGTGCAGCCTCAGGCTGAGGGCCTGCTGTGGGTGTCTGCGGACTCCACAATGTTTACTCTGTTACGTGCAGCCTCAGGCTGAGGGCCTGCTGAGGGTGTCTGCGGACTCCACAATGTTCTCTCTGTTACGTGCAGCCTCAGGTTGAGGGCCTGCTGTGGGTGTCTGCGGACTCCACAATGTTTACTCTGTTACGTGCAGCCTCAGGCTGAGGGCCTGCTGTGGGTGTCTGCGGACTCCACAATGTTTACTCTGCCTTGTGCTGTCCAAGCCTGAGGCTGAGGCTGAGGGCCTGCTGTGGGTGTCTGCGGACTCCACAATGTTTACTCTGTTACGTGCAGCCTCAGGCTGAGGGCCTGCTTTGGGTGTCTGCGGACTCCACAATGTTCACTCTGTTACGTGCAGCCTCAGGCTGAGGGCCTGCTGTGGGTGTCTGCGGACTCCACAATGTTCACTCTGTTACGTGCAGCCTCAGGCTGAGGGCCTGCTTTGGGTGGCTGCGGACTCCACAATGTTTACTCTGTTACGTGCAGCCTCAGGCTGAGGGCCTGCTTTGGGTGGCTGCGGACTCCACAATGTTTACTCTGCCTTGTGCTGTCCAAGCCTGAGGCTGAGGCTGAGGGCCTGCTGTGGGTGTCTGCGGACTCCACAATGTTTACTCTGTTATGTGCAGCCTCAGGCTGAGGGCCTGCTTTGGGCACTCCAACCTTCATGTCTGTGGTCTCCACAATGTCCTGATGAAGGGTCTAAGCCTGAAACATTGACTGCTCATTTCCACAGATGCTGAGGGCCTGCTCTGGGAGCTCTGAATCCATGTCTGCGGACTCCATTTGTTCTAAATGCTATTTGCTTACTTCTATTGTTTGCTCATTTATTTTTCTGTCTGCACACTGGGTGTTTGTCGGAGTTTTCCATATGCTTTCTTTGGGGTTTCCTGTTTTGTGGCTGCCTGTAAGGAGACAAGTATGAAGTTTGTACAATGTATACATAATTTGAACTTTGAAAAGAATTCCAACCCATGCAGCCTCTGTGGACTCTGAAGTTTGGGAAAGGTGGGTGGGGGACTAGTGCCACTTACTGCTTCAATGGCATAAAGTGTCGTTAAAGGGAGTTTCTTTTTCCTCAAAAAAACCACAGAGTTTTAATTTTATTTACTTAATTTTGAGCTAAAGCTCAGAACTGGCCCTTACGCCCAATGAGCCACACCCCCCAGAACCCACCGATTTTAACTCTAGCCTAATCACAATGACCAACTAACCCATTGATCGGTACAACCTTGGACTGTGAGAGGAAACCAGAGCACCTAGAGGAAACCCATGTGTACATGGGAAGGATGTACATACTTTCTTACAGAGGACACTGGATTGAACTCTGAACTTCAATGCTCCAAGATGTAATAGCTTTGTGCTACCCTCAACACTATTGGGATGCCCCAGTCACAGGTTCCCATAGTTGAGGACACAGTTGAGAACATCACAGAAACTATCCTCCCAACCATGGACTCTGTCTACACTTCTCACTGCCTCAGTAATGCAGCCAGTTTAGTCAAAGACCTCACCCACCCATCAGACAGGAGATACGCCAGGTTCCAGGACAGTTTCCAGCCCACGGTTATAAGATTATTGAATGCTGGCCAGTACAGTGGTTCCAAGCAGCCTATTCTTTAGCGGCTCTGCACTCTCTCTGTGCTTTCCAAGGTGAATCACTTCGCAGTTTGCAGTGAAGTTCTGAAGACAGGTTTTGACTCAAAGTCTTGTAGGCAGTTTTGGGCCCCTCACCTGAGCATGGCTATGCCGGCATTGGAGAGGGTGGGTTCACAAAAATTATTCCAGGGCTTGTCATATAAAAAGCATTTGATGGCTGTGGGCCTGTACTCACTGGAATTCAGACAAATGAGAGGAGATCTCATTGAAACCTAGCGAATGTTGAAAGGCCTTGAAAGAGTGGATGTGAAGAGGATGTTTTCTACGGTGGAAGAGTCTAAGAACAGGGGACACAGCTTCAGAATAGAGGGGCATCCTTTTATAACAGAGATAAGGAGGAATTTCTTTAGCCAGAGAGTGGTGAATCTGTGGAATTTGTTGCCACAGGCAGCTGAGAAGGCCAAGTCTTTATGTATATTTAAGGCATAGATTGATGGAGCAGACTCGATGGGCCAAATGGCCTAATTCTGCTCCTTTACCTAAGCTCCCTGATCAAATCCGGTTCCTTAAACAACATCCAATCCAGAATAGACTTCCCCCCATTCGGCTCAATCAGAAGCTGCTCTAAAAAGCCACCTACAAACTTACAATCTACAAATTCTCTCTCGGAATCCAGTGCCTACCTGCATTTTGAAATCCCCATGGCTAATGTAACCAAGTCACGGGGAAGGCACTCGGTCCGAAACGTCGACTGTTTATTCGTTTCCAGAGATGCTGCTGCCTGACCTGCTGAGTTCCTGCAGCATTTTGTGTGTGTTACTCCTGCTTTTCCGGCATCTGCAGAATCTCGTGTTTACACTTTACATGTTTGGGTTTGAATTTCATCTGTTCAGCCAGCTCTGCGTCCTATCAATATCCTGTTGTAACATATGGCAAACTTCTACACTCTGCACAACACACCAATCTTCGTGTCATCTGCAAAACTTGCTGAACCCTCCTGTGACAACAGTAAACCAAGTTACCAATTTTTTAATGGTGTGCCTCTTTTCTGAGCTTTAAGGTAGGCAGTCTTAAGTATCAGGAAGTATCTGTCTGTTCTTGAGGGGCGTGGCCTTGTGTCACTCAATTCGAACAGTGCACAACAGTGACAGTGCCCACCTGTGTCAGCGGCTGGTTCAGACCTCCGTGAGTACAATTGTGACCTTAGGGGTTTACTGTGGGGTGGGGTCTGACCTTGTGGAAAGACGCCGCTTGGACGGGCAGAGACAGGTAGGTGTTCTCACTCAGACCTCTGCCTGAGCGCTCTCGGCTCCGAATCAGGAAGTGCAGAGCTGCGCTGGGTTACTGGCACGGGCTGGAGGGCGGCTGTCCCCCGGTGCCACGGGGTAGCACAGAGCATTGGGCACCTCGGGGGCAATAGGGTGGGAGGAGGTGAGAACACAGGGACTGAGCTTAAGACCACTTCATCTGGGCAGGCCTGCGCATGTCTGTGCGCCAGTCTTTATGTGTTTTGTGAGTGTGTATATATGTGTATGTGCGTGTCTCTGTTAGTGAGTGTGTGGATATGTGTGTGTGTCTATCTGTGTGTGTGGATTGAGGGATCTGAGTGTTGGATAATCACGACATACACTTCAGTGGGAACTTGTTTTGATGAGAGGTCTCTCAGCAGATCCATGGATTTAGTCCTTCAGGGCAGGGAATGTCAGAGCCTCTGAGTCTCACTCACCTCCATCTCAACTAGTTGCTATTTATGTCAGAGAAACAGCTCCTTTGGCCCATCAAGTCCATTCTAGTCCTTTCATGCATTGGCATGAATCCCATTTGCCTTGAGACCACATCCTTTGCCTTGCCTGTTCAGGTGTCTGGTCACTGTTGGAATTGCATCTGATTCCACCTCCTCCTCTCAGCGAGTTCCAGATAGCAAGCATGCTCTGTGTGGAATTGAAAGCTATTCCTCAGATCGTCAAATTCTTTCTTAATCTAAACCTTGACCCTCCTGGTTTTTCTCTACCCCCACTTTGTTGCTGGAAGTTGCTTAATTACCTTTTGTCCATTACCGCTGGCACTGGGGTCAGCAGTAAAGGTCCTCTTTCTGTCTGTCCATACAGTCACACTCAGATGTGGAAGGATTAATCTTTGCTGTTTCCGTAACAATTCTGTCTTACCAGCCAGGGTTGTTAGCCCTGAGCTGAACCCCTGAACTGGAAGGACCAATGGACCACTCTTAGCCTGGCCTCTACCCTTTGACCTGTTTGGCATGGGTCACCCTACCAAGAGCCAAAGTGTAAAGCCCTGACTCCAGCCAACACAGCTCTCTGAGTCATTGAGGCACGCCAGCCTCCAAACCATGACAAGGTTGTGGTCTTCCTGCAGCTTTCACTATCTATCATAAATTAGACACCTCCATCAAAGTTCAAAGTAAATTTATTTATCAAAGTATGTCATGTATATGTCACCACATATACCCTGAGTTTCATTTTCTTGCAGGTATTCATAGGAAAGTAAAGAAATACAATAGAATTTATATAAAAAAAATACATAAACAGAGACTGACAAACAACCAATGTACAAAAGAATCAGAATCAGGTTTATTATCACCAGCATGTGACATGAAATTTGTTCACTTAGCAGCAGCAGTTCAATGCAATACATAATGTAGCAGAGAGAAAAAAATAAATAAAATAAACCAATAATAATAAATCAATCAATCAATCAATTACGTACGTTGAATAGACTTTTTTTAAATGTGAAAAAGCAGAAATACTGTATTTTTAAAAAAGTTAGGTAGTGCCAAAAGATTCAAATGTCCATTTATGAATCAGATGGCAGAGGGGAAGAAGCTGTTCCTGAATCACTGAGCGTGTGCCTTCAGGCTTCTGTACCTCCTACCTGATGGTAACAGTGAGAAAAGGGCATGCCCTGGGTGCTGGAGGTCCTTAATTATGAATGCTGCCTTTCTGAGACACCGCTCCCTGAAGATGTCCTGGGTACTTTGTAGGCTAGTGCCCAAGATGGAGCTGACTAGATTTACAACCTTCTGCAGCTTCTTTTGGTCCAGTGCAGTTGCCCCTCCCTATCAGACAGTGATGCAGCCTGTCAGAATGCTCTCCACAGTAAATGGAGAAAGAAATTGTGCAAATAGTAACAAAAAATACTGAAAACACAAGTTGCAGAGTCCTTGAGAGTGAGTCTGTAGGTTGTGGTGAGTGAAGATGTCCGGGCTGGTTCAGGAGCCTGACGATTGAGGGGTAATAAATGTTCCTGAACCTGGTGATGTGGGACCCAGGTCTCCTCTATCTCCTTCATGACTGTCATAGTGAGGAGAGCTTCGTCTCCTCATAGGCAGCCACAAAAGAACACATTAAAACAAGACTTTTGAATACCCAGTGTGCAGAGAGAAGAAAAACAGAAAGTGCAAACAATGAAAGGTTGCAAATAGCATTCAGAACTGAAGCTGACGAAATGGCCACAGCCTCCGTTCAGTGCAGAGCCTCCTGGAGCAGTGAGCTGAACGCTGGCCAGGCGCTCGAGCCCCAACAACTTTAGGGACTTTTAAGAGAAGTTTAGGTAGGCATTTGAATGTGAGGAAAATGGAGGGACATGGACGGTGTTTAGGCCGAAGAGATTAGTTTAGTTCGCCAGTTGAGTGATAATCCCAGTCAATGTGACAGGATTCCTACTGTCAGATCCATGCCGATATCCCAGTCAGTGTGACAGGATCCACACTCTCAGATCCACGCCGATATCCCAGTCAGTGTGACAGGATTCCTATTTTCAGATCTATCCCGATATCCCAGTCAGTGTGTGTACAGGATCCACACTCTCAGATCCACGCCGATATCCCAGTCAGTGTGACAGGATTCCTACTGTCAGATCCATGCCGATATCCCAGTCAGTGTGACAGGATTCCTACTGTCAGATCCACGCCGATATCCCAGTCAGTGTGACAGGATTCCTATTTTCAGATCTATCCCGAGATCCCGGTCAGTGTGGTAGGATCCTCACCTCTCAAATTATGTTGAGATCCTGGTCAATTGTTGCCTTTTCAGTTTGACAAAAATCCTATCTTGGAATTTTCTCTGATGGTTTCCTCTCCATCGAGGTAGGCCTCACTGGCCTTTATTTACCTGGATTCTGTTTTGTTTGACAATGGTTTCCATGATACATTGTGATCTGTCACTGTGTTGTAGGCCTGGTAGTTGGCCTCGTGTCACCATGCCACTGGCAGCAATATAAGACAGAAGACCCAGGTGGTCATGGAGAGAATGTGCAAACTCCTTACAGACATTGCTGAGATTTGAGCCCCAGCCGTTGACGCAGTGAGGTGTTGCGCTAGTTGCTAATCCACCTTACCACAGTGGGGTCGAGGAGCTTAAGAGGTGATGATGTAGACTGCAGAAAACACTTCCCCATTTTTGACATCAACAGTTTAGAGAGCATAGATTTCGGGTGAGATGGAGAGATTCAGAGGGATTCTTCCTCACCCAGAGACTGGTGGAACACATTGCTAGAAAGGGCGGTGGACGAGGATTCACTGAGATGGTAGATGAAGGTCCTGGCCGGGTACTTGGATCTCTTAGAACAGAACAGAGAGCATAGAAGAAAGACAAATACAGCACAGTACAGGCCCTTCGACCCACGATGTTGTACCGACCCTCAAACCCAACCCTTTTGTCACACACAGCCCTCCAGTTTTCCATTATCTATCTGTCCATCTAAGAGTTTCTTAAATGTCCCGAATGTATCTGCTTCTACTACCAGCCCTGGCCGGGTGTTCGACACACCCACCACGGTGTAAAAAAACTACCTCTGATATCCTCCTGTAATCACCTTAAAATTATGTCCCCTCGTATTGGTCATTTCCACTCTGGCAGAAGGTCTCTGGCTGTCAACTCGATCTGTGCCGCTCAACATCTTGTACATCTCTCTCACGTCACCTCTCATCCTCCTTCAGTCTAGAGTGAAAAGCCCTGTCCTCATAAGACATGCTCTGTCATCCAAGCAGCATCCTGGTAAATCTCCTGTGCAATCTCTTGGTCAAAGTGAGCAATGGACTCAGAATGAGGTGATAAACATAGAACATAGATCAGTACAGTACAGAAACAGGCTGTTCAGCTCACAATATTGCACCAAACCAATGAAATTACTCATCAAATGGCCAACTCAGCTAATTCCTTCTGCCTACACAATGTCCCTGTCCTTCCATTTCCTCACATTCATGTGTCTGTCTGAACGTCTATTAGAAGTCTCTAATGTATCTGCCTCCACTACCACCAACCAGGCAGTGCATTCCAGCCACACACCTCTCTCTGCGTTTAAAACTATATCTGCCTCTAATACTCCTTTGAAATTACTCCCCCTCACCCTAAATGCATGCCCTCTGGTATTAGACATTTCAACCCTGAGAAAAGAGTATTGTCTGTCCACTCTATCTATGCCTCTCATAACCTCCATCAGATCTCTCCTTGGCCATTGCTGCTCCAGAGATAACAGACAGTTTGTCCAAACATAAATGGTTATTATGGAAGTGTGACCACAGGCTGAGATGGATTGAATGGCCCGTTTCATGCTGTACGATTCAGTGATTCAACACATACGGGGCTGGGCTGGTAGGTGACAAGTGATGTTCACACCTTCAGAGTGTTAGGCTGTAACCACCTCCAACATAAGTAGAACAACTTCTGACCTTCGTGTCTGTGAGCAAAGGTTCTGTATGGAAGCTGTGAGAGGCAGAGAGAACCAGCGGGGAGCAGCAGACGCTGTTCCATTGGTGGCTGAGAGGGTGAGATGAAGCTATTTCGGGAGATGTCAATGGAAACGGGGGGAGGAGGGGGAGGTCTGAGGTCCCAGACGAGAGGTGACCATCATGAGATGCCACAGCAGAGGGGCTGATTATCTGAACTCGCTAAACTCTGGCCCTTGTAACCTGTCTGACTGGACATTCTTTAAACTTCTACCAGGAGGTCAGAAGCAGAATCAGGTTTATGATCACTGACATACTGTATGTCATGAAATTTGTTGTTTTGTGGCAGCAGGACAGTGCAAGACATGAAATTAATATAAATGACAACATATAAAGAATCAGTAGTGTAAAAAGAGAGAAATGTGGTAAATGTTCGGGGGATATAAGTGTACCGTTTTGGATACCGTTGGTGGGGATGACCTACCAGGAACAAGTTGCAGTGGTCCTGTCTCTGGCACTGCATTTGCTTTCTTTACCACCAACTCAATCAGCAAGTTAACTAAGGAATCCTATAAGAGGACTCCCAAGTCCTTTGCACCTCTGATTTTTAACTTTTCTCTCTTTGAAAAAATAGTTTGTGACTTTATTCCTTCCCTCTACCAACATGCATGACTATTCACTTCCTCATACTGCCATTTCTCTGCCCATTCTCCCACAAAATTTTGTCAAAGTCACCAAAATCTTTGACAAATTTCTATAAATGCAAGTAGGGGGTATAGGAACTGGTTTCATTACATTCTTATATGGAAAAACCAAATCCCAGGAATGGGGAAACGTACAAAAAGTGATGGATTCTTCCCAATCCCTCATAGGCAATGCTCTTCTCCCCACTGAGCAAACCGACAAGGATTGCAGCCACAAGAAAGCAGCATCCATCAGCAAGGATCCATATAATCCAGGCCATTGCTACTACCACTGGGCAGGAGGTGCAGGAGTCTTTGGTTCCACACCAGTTAGTACTCCTGAACCAGCATGGGTAGCTCACTTGCTTCAACTCTGAAATGATTATGTGGCCGACAGAATCATTTTCAAGGACTCTGCAACTCATGTTCTCAATATTATTTATTTTATTTACACAATTTGTCTTCATTTTCTCATTGGTTATTTGGCAGTCTTTGTTTAAGTAAGTTTTTTTTTCATAATTTCTATTGTTTTGACATTTACATACTTTGATAATAAATTTACTTTGCACTTTGAACACTGTGGGAACACCTTCACCAGCAGATAGCATTGCTGGTAGAGCCGTTGTCTTAAAATTCCATAAATGTGGGGTTCATCCCCACCTGAGGAACTATGTGGAGTTTGCACGCTTTCCCCAAGAGCACGTGTTTTTACCCCGGGAGCTCTTGGTTCCTCCCACTTCCCAATGGTGCGAGGGTTGACGGGTTAATTATCAACTACTATGCACTGGAGGGTTGGAGAGGAAATTAATTGACATGTGGAAGGGGACCACACTAGGAGTATTGTGTTCTTTTTTGGTCACCTCATGACAGGAAGGATGTGGAAGCTTCAGACAGGGTGCAGAGGAGATTCACCAGGGTGCTGCCTGGGTTAGAGAGGGTGCAGAGGAGATTTACCAGGGTGCTGCCTGGATTAGAGAGGGTGCAGAGGAGATTTACCAGGGTGCTGCCTGGATTAGAGAGGGTGCAGAGGAGATTTACCAGGACGCTGCCTGGATTAGAGAGGGTGCAGAGGAGATTTACCAGGGTGCTGCCTGGGTTAGGGAGCATGTCTTATGAGAAGAGGTTGAGTGAGCTGGGGCTTTTCTCTCTGGAGTGAAGAAGGATGAGAGGTGATTTGATAGAGGTGTGCAAGATGATGAGAGGCATGGATAGAGTAAACAGCCGGAGACTTTTTGTTTCCCAAGGTGGCTAATATGACAGGACATCATTTTAAGGTGAATGGAGGAACGTATATAAAGTATAGGAGGGGTGTTGGAGGTAGATTTTTAACACAAATAGTGGTGGGTCCAGATAGAGCCAGATACATTAGGGATATTTACGAAACTCTTAGATAGGGACATGGATGATGGAAAAATGGAGGGTTATGTGGGAGAGTAGCGCTAGATTGATTTTAGAATAGGTTAAAATGTTGGCACAACATTGTGTTCAAAGGGCCTGTAAGTTCTATATTCTAATATCTACAGAATGTTCAAAGTTCTGAGTTCAATATTCTATGTTCCATTTTCTAAGGAATAATGACCAAATCAGCTGTTTAGCGTGATGCTGGTTGAGAGAAAGACAATGATACCAAGAGAGCTCTCCTGCTCTTTTGCTAAGCAATGCCCTGGGATTATACAGTTCACAGGGACAAGCGTGGGGAAAATGGGATTTGGTGGGATTTCCCTGAGTGCCAGCATAGACTTGATGGCAGAATGGTCTTCTACAGTGCCACGAGAAAATGACAAATGCAGCAGTGGAGAAGGCTGTTCACCAGCTTCACAGTTAGGGTATGTGCTGAATGACACGATCTGCAGATATGCTGGATTTTAAAGTGATTAATAAAAATTGCTACCTAAATTAGCAGTGAGAAGAAACAGAGGGATCTTAGGGTCCGTGTCTATAGCTCCCTGAAAGTTGCCGCACAAGTTGGTAGGTTTGTTCTAAAGGTGTGAGGTGTGTTGATCTTCATTAGTTGGGTGATATGGTGGGTACTGACATCTTTGATCTGCAAGGACATTAGATTCTAAACCAATTAATAAAGAGATTAGACAAAATTGAGGTTTTTTCTTTGGAGTGGTGGAAGTTGATCTGACAGAGGTTTACAAGATTATGCGATGCAGAAATAGAGCTAACAGACAGTATCTTTTTCCCAAGGGTGACATGTCTAATACCAGAGTGCACACATTGAAGTTGAGAAGGGGTAATTTCAAAGGAGATCTGAGGGGCAACTTTTTTATTCAGAGTGGTGGTAGAGGCAGATACATCAGGGACTTTTAAAAGACGTTTAGATAGACACATGAATGTAAGGAAAATGGAAGGGTAAGGGCACTGTGTAGGCAGAAGGGATTAATCTAGTTGTGTATTTCATTACTAATTTAATTGGCTTGGCCCAACATTGTGGGCCAAATGGCCTGTTTCTGTTCTGTACTGTTCTATGATTAATATAAAATTGTCAGCTAAGTATCATCAGAGGAAAATGGATTTCCTGGTGCCGGCATAAGTATCTGTGTGAGAGAGGCAGGAAGCCCTTGTTTTCGCATTTCTTCAGAAAGATGAAATGGTTTGTGAGAATCATTACGGGTTAGTCGGGTGGCGAGTTACAGGTGCAGGATGTGGGCCTGTGGAGTTGCACATATTTTACTTTCCAATAGAGCAGAAATCTCAAAGCTTTCGACTTGCACAATCTCTTGACAAGGAACAATACAATGTCAGGCCTGAGGAAGATCCATGAATGCCTTGCAGATTAATGTAGGTCTTGCTGCTCTCCTGTGCACCGTGGTGGAAGAAGTCATGCAGGTGCTGGAAGTTAGTAATAAAAAGGGGAAAAATTCTTGACTGGTCAGTCAGTAACTGTGGAAGGAGGAAGTTCACCCTTTCAAAGTAGGCTCCGTTCTCTACTAGGAAGAAGGGAGTGGTGATAACGCGAAGGTTGGTGGTGTTATGAATAGTGCAGAAGGTTGTCAAGGGTTGCAACAACCAATGACAGGGTGTAGAGCTGGGCTGCAAACTTGAACTTGAGAGCTTTCAGAGCTGGGCTAAGTAGTGGCAGATGAGGTTCAATCTGGAATCTTGCAGGAGACGCCCGTACTGATCAAGAACCTATCAACCTCCACTTTAAATATGCCCATTAACTAGGCCTTGTGAGTATGCACACGTCACAAAGGTTGGTGGTATTGTGGATATTGTAAAAGATTATTGCAGGTTAAAATGCGCGACCTCAGCCACTGCGGGCACTTGGGCTGGGCTGGATTGGCGCTGGCACTCTCGTGTTCACTCAGTGGAGGACCAGCTGGATTGCATTTGTCTGCTGATGCACAAGTGGCTGTCGAGGGCTTGTTCTTGAAGACAGTGTCCCATGCACCATCAATCTACAGGACATGACACTCAGGGGACCTGATGAATTTAAGTCTGAGGGTTATAAAACACACATACAGGCTATCTGGCCCAACATGTCCATACTGCCCCAGGTGCTGGCCTACATAAAAACATAGGAAATAGGAGCAGGAGTAGGCCAGCTGGCAAACCGAGCCCACTCAACCGTTCAATAAGATCATGGCTGATCTGGCCATGGACTCATTTCCACCTACCTGCCTTTCCTCATAATCCTTAATTCCCCTACTATGTAAAAATCTATCCAACTTTCTCTTAAGTATATTTACTGAGGTAATCTCCACTGCTTCATTGGGCAGAGAATTCCACAGATTCACCGCTGTCTGGGAAAAGCAGTTCCTCCCCATCTCCATCCTAAATCTACTCCCCTGAATCTTGAGGCCATGTCCCCTAGTTCTAGTCTTACCTACCAGTGGAAACAATTTTCCTGCCTCTATCTTATCTATCCCTTTCATAATTTTATGTTCCTATAAGATCTCCTCTCGTTCTTCTGAATTACAACAAGTGTAGTCCCAGGCAACTCGATCTCTCCTCATAGTCTAACCCCCTCATCTCTGGAATCAACCTGGTGAACCTCCTCTGCACCGCCTCCAAAGCCAGTATATCCTTCCTCAAGTAAGGAGACCAGACTGCACGCTGTACTTAACCTGCAGCCTCACCAGAACCCTGTACATTTGCAGCATAACCTCTTTGCTCTTAAATTCAATCCTTCTAACAGTAAAGGCCAACATTCCATTTGTTTTCTTGATAGGATGCTGTTCCTGCAAACCAACCTTTTGTGATTCATGCACAAACATTCCTAAGTCCTTCTGCACAGCAGCATGCTGCAATCTTTAACCATTTAAATAGTAATCTTTTTTTCCATTTTTCCTTCCAAAGAGGATGACCTTGCATTTACCAACATTGTATTCCACCTGCCAGACCCTTGCCCACTCACTTAACCTATCCATATCTCTCATAGACTCTGCATATCTTCTGCACAATTTGTTTTTCCTTTCAATTTAGTATCATCAGCAAATGTAGATACACTACACTTGCTCCCCTCTTCCAGATCATTAATGTATATCATTTAAGGGAGCTAGGGCTTTACTCATTGGAGAGAAGGAGAATGAGAGGAGACATGATAGAGGTATACAAGATATTAAGAGGAATAGACAGAGTGGACAGCCAGTGCCTCTTCCCCAGGGCACCACTGCTCAGTACAAGAGGGCATGGCTTTAAGGTAAGGAGAGGGAAGTTCAAGGGGGATATTAGAGGAAGGTTTTTCACTCAGAGAGTGGGTGGTGTGTGGAATGCACTGCCTGAGTCAGTGGTGGAGGCAGATACACTAGTGAAGTTTAAGAGACTACTAGACAGGTATATGCAGGAATTTAAGGTGGGAGGTTATATGGGAGGCAGGGTTTGAAGGTTAGCACAACATTGTGGGCCGAGAGGCCTGTAATGTGCTGTACTGTTCTATGTTCTACTAGTTACAGGCCCTGCACTGACTCCTGCAACATATCGCTCACCACTGATTGCCAATCAGAGTAACACCCATGTATCCCAACTCTCTGCTCCCTGTTAGTTAACCAATCCTCTATCCGTGCTAATCCATCACCCCCAACTCTATTCATCCTTATCCATAAGATAAGTCTTTTATGTGACACCTTATCAAATGCCTTGTGGAAATTCAAGTAAATAATGCCCATCTGTTCCTCTCTATGCACCATGATTATATTCTTAAAGAAATTGAGTAAGTTTTCCAAACAGGACCTGCTTTTGCTGAATCCATGCTGCATCTACCTGATGGACCCATTTCTTTCCAGATGCCTCACTATTTCTTCTTTAATGATAGCTTCAAGCATTTTACCAACTATAGATGTTACACTAACTGGCCAATAGTTACCTGCCTTTTGCTTACATCCTTTTTTGAACAGTGGTGTGACATTCGCTGTCTTCCAATCCTCTGCAACCTGCCCAGAGTCCAGAGAATTTTGGTAAATGATCACCAAAGCCTCTATCTACTATAACTTCTGCCAGTTCTTTCAGTACCCTGGGATGTATTCCATCCGGACCAGGGGACTTGTCTATCTTCAGGCCCACAAGTTTGCTCAGCACTCCCTCTTCAGTGATAGCTAATGTATCGAGGTCCTCACCTCTGATCACAACAATAACACTTCTCTTTGGATGTTAGACGTGTCTTCCACCATGAAGACCAACATAAAGTAGTCAACATAAAAGCCTCTGCCATTTCCTCATTACCCAAGATCAATTCCCCCTTCTCATCCTCCAAGGGACCTACATTCACTTTAGCCACTCTTTTCCACTTCATATAATTATAAAAACTTTTACTATCTATTTCTATATTTTGTGTTAGTTTATTTTCATAATCTAGCTTTCCCCTCTCGATTTCGTCCTTAGTGGTTCTTTGCTGCTTTCTAAAGTTTTCCCAGTCTTCCAGTTTCTCACCACTCTCGGTGACTTTGTACACATGAACTTTTAGTTTGATGCCTTCTTTTATTTCCTTAGTTATCCAAGGCTGGAGCCAGCCTTATTGACTTTGCTTTTAACGGGAAAATACTATTGATGAGCACCGTGAAAAATCTCCTTGAAAGTCTTCTGTTCCTCAGTTGTCCCTGTATTCCCAGTCTACTGTAGCCAAATCCTCCCTCATCTCATTGTAGTCTTCATTGTTTAAGCATAATACACTAGTTTGATCTAAAACTATTGAACTAGCCTGAGCTAGTGTCTCTTTTTCACTCAGTTGCTCTCTCTCTTAATCTATGTCTCTCTGTGTCTCTCTCTCATATACACATATGCTCATTCCCCACCCTGAGGCTGTCAGCAGCCTTGTTGTGTTTGTGTGACTCAGGATTGTTTATTCTACCCAACAGAGAAAGGAAACAGTCTGTGCTGACCATGTTAATCCTATTTAATTTTCCTCACGTTTTGTTGTCTCTCCCGGGATTCTACCCTTTTCCTTCACATGTTGGGAATGATTAACAGTGGCCAATTCACCCACCAAAGCCACCACATGAAACGTGTTTTCCTATAACTGGTAATATGGCAGAAAGTGTACAATGGTGGGCTCTGGGAATTGGAGAGAGGCACTAACAAATTCTTGCTCCCCAAGGGGTGTCCACACCTCTGGCCAGTGATCTTTACTCTGGCAGTGCTGCTGTGATTATTTTTTACTGCGCTTTATGTGCCATGTTGGAGTTTGGACTTGTTGCTGCA
The DNA here is from genome assembly GCF_030144855.1 of Hypanus sabinus. Classification (NCBI taxonomy): domain Eukaryota; kingdom Metazoa; phylum Chordata; class Chondrichthyes; order Myliobatiformes; family Dasyatidae; genus Hypanus; species Hypanus sabinus. Next base: position 2,804,742 of record NC_082717.1, on the reverse strand, counting down.
GGAACTGAATTCCAAGTGAGCAGCTGTGATATCACAGCTAGAGGAGAGAAGATGGAGGCCTTCAAATCGGGCAGTGAGAGTGGGAGATGATTCCACAGAACAGAGAGTAGTACAGCCCACAACAGGCTCGTCAGTCCACAATATCCTACCGGTCTGAAAAACTAAATCCATGAGTAGGGAGTTCAGCAGATAGAGGGGGGGATCTCATTGACCTCTGGACCCACACAGCTGGAGTGTAAAGGAGTCAGCCTCAACCCTGAGGAGGCAAGCTCGTGCCTCGGATTTACTGTGAGTTCCCCAGTCCTGAGTGCTATGGCCCCGGTTTCACCTCCAAGGCAGCTGGTTACGGACAACTTCAGAGCCTGGAAAGAGAACTACCATCAGACACAGGAGCAGAACTAGGCCATTCAGCCCATCGAGTGTTTTCTGCCATTCCATCATGGCTGAGTTATTATCCCCCTCAGCCCCATTCTCCTGCCTTCTCACCATAACCTTTGATGCCCTGATTAATCAAGAGTCTGTCAACCTCCACTTTAAATATGCCCAATGGTTTGACCTCCACAGCCATTTCTCCGGCTGAAGAAATTCCTTCTCATCTCTAATCACAAACAAGAGCCCTGCTGAAGGGTCTCGGCCTGAAACATCGACTGTACTCTTTTCCTAGATGCTGCCTGGCCTGCTGAGTTCTTACAGCATTTTTTGTGTGTTGCTCCTTCTCATCTCTGTCTTAAATGGATGTCCCTTGCGAGGCTGTACCTTCTGGTCCTAGACTCCCCAGGATAGGAAACATGCTCTGCCCTGTGTTATGAGGGGAAGGGTGTGATTCTCCCATTGACCCTAGACCTTACCTACCCCTCATTTGGTGTGGTCCCAGGGCACTGGTAACTGATAGGACAGGTTCAGTCCCCAGTGTATTAGATGGTGCTAACCCCAATCTCTGAGCCAATGTGCTGAACGGCTGCCTGGTGGCTTCCTTATTGCCCAACTTGTAACTTTGTTCAACACTGGTTAGGCTGCGTCTGAAGTATTTCACACGGTTCTGGTCTTCCCACAATAGGAAGGATGTTGAGGCTTTGGAGAGGCTGCATAAGAGGTTTACCAGGATGTTGCCTGGTTTAGAGGGCATAATGAGAGGTTGGACAAACTCTGTTTTCTCTGGAATGGCAGAGGCTGGGGAGTGAAGTCTGTTACAGGGTTAACAGATTACGAGAGGCATAGATAGAGCAGACAGACTGTCTCTTTTTCCCAGGGTTGAAATATCCAATACCAGAGAACATTCATTTAAGGTGAGAGGAGATTGGTGTGTGCCTCGAATGCGCTGTCTGGGGTGGTGCTAGAGCCAGATATGTTGTGAAATTTCAGTAGACATTCAGACAGGCACATGAATGTGGAGAAAATGAAAGCATATGACCATTAGGTGGGTAGAATGGATTAGTCTAGTTGGCCACTTGATCACTAATTTAATTGGCTGAACACAGCATTGTGGGCCAAAGGTCCTGTTCCTGTGCTCTACTCTTCTATGTTTGTTCAGCACTCCCTGCACTGTGCTCCGTGTTCTGTGATCTGTTGGGATATCTGTAGGTTTATTCTTCATTCTGCGTAACCACGAGAAACGCAGATGATTGCCTGTGAAGAGAGACACGTTGTCAGGAAGTGTGCTTGTGAGATTGTTGCAAAAGCATGCTTGACAACTAGAGCTCTCTGCAGCGTTGAATAGAGTGAGGGGCGCGGGAGGCAGCTCTGCCAATCGTGGCAAAGATCCCAGCCTTGTGACAGTGAGTTGTGACTCGTCGTCCAAGCCACATTGGCTGCAAAGACAACTGCAATGACTGCTCTGCGCAGAGCTGCTGGGCATAGCGGCCAGCAACCACAGCCCCCTCCCCACAGAGCAATGTTCTGAGCCCATCTGCAAGTTCAGGTTGTTTAACGCCATTTCCCGTACACGAGTGTGAAGGAGAACAAAATAATTGTTACTTTGCATCCGATGCAGCAGAAAAAAAACACACTAAGATAAAGAACACAATAGTAATAAAAACAAAATAAATATAAATACACAAGATAGCTTCCATACATAGTTTGATCATTTGTGTCCATAAAGTAACACGAAGCTTTACATAAGGTGAAAGATGGGAAATAATGAAATAGCAGTGGAGTTAGCCTCACTGCTTGGGGAAAGTAAGTGTTTTTGAGTCTGGTGGTCCTGGTGTGGATGCAGACTCAAAAACAGTTCCTTTCCCCAAGCCTCCTCTCTTTTGGGAGTGGGGCAAACAGTCCACGAGCAGGGTGAGTGGGATCACTCATGATGTCACTGACCTTTTCTCAACACCTTTCTGTATACTATATGTCCTTGATGGCGGTTAGATTGGTTCCAGTGATTGGTTGGGCAGTTTTAGATTAGAATACCTGTTGTAAAGTCTTCCTGTCCACCCCAGTGCAGATCCCGTACCGTACAGTGGTACAGTTTGTTAGGATGCCCCCTACTGTACATATGTAGAATGACATGAGCATGGATATGCAAAGTCCAGCTCTCTTCAGAAAGCAGAGGAGTTGATGAATTTTTCTGACTGTGTAGGATGTACTCCGGGGCCATGAGAGGTTGTGTGTGATGTGTTTAAAACTGTTTGCAGTTTTCACTGCCCTGCCTCTGGTGTAAAGGGGTGTGAGTGATGTGAGGTCTTCAGAAGTCAATAACCATCTTCTTTGTGCTGTTGACATGGAGGGAGAGGTTATTTGCCTGGAACCAGGCCTATAGTTCTTCCATCTTCTCTCTATAGACCATCTCATCAGTTTTGGTGATTACCAAATCATTGGCGATCTTGACTCAGGTATTTGGCCGTGCAGTCATGCGTGAGCAGAGTTTACAGGAACGGGCTCAGCTCACAGCCATGGTGGGGGGGGGGGCACCCCTGTTGAAGATGATAAGGAGGGAGGAGCGGTTGTGTATGCTGACTATCTGAGGCCTGTTTGTTAGGAATTCCAACACTCAGTGGCGCAAATGGTTCATTTAGATTGAGGAGTGGCAGTTTGTTCACCAAAGTCTGTGGGATAGTAGTGCGTCATTGTGTTCAGTCCTGTTCACACGCTGGAGGTTGGAGCCCTGGTGTGTTCAAGTTTGTGAGTTCAGGACCAAGGACTTGACAATATGATTGCTTGGGTGTTTGGTTTGGCTGAATAGTCATGTGTGAACTAAATGTCACACATCACTCTGAAGTGTGACTCAGAGTATCAGGGCTCATTGTACCAAGGCAGGAAGTGCTGAGAGCCATCGATCAGAGTTCATACCAGCAGTACTCAAGCAACAGCAGTGCTAATGTAAAGAGACACTACACAGTTCAAGGCAAGATCCTGAACAGCGTCGATGAACAGATGGTTCTTGGAGTCCAAGTTCGTTACTTCCTGAAAGTAGCTACACAGGTCTATGTGAGTTTAAAAGTCAAGAGGTTATGTTACAGCTTTATAAAACTCTAGTTAGACTGCATCTAGAGAATTGCAAACAGCTCTGATCACCCTACTATAGGAAGGAAATTGAGCGCTCGGGAGGGTGCAGAAGAGGTTTGCCAGGATATTGCCTGAATTAGCTGGCATGTGCTATTACAAGACTTTGGACAAACTTGAGATGTTTCCTCTGGACCGTCAGAGGCTGAGGGGAGAGCTGATAGAGGTTTATAAAATAATGAGAGACATAGATAGGGTAGACAGCTAGTATCTTTTTCCCAGGGTTGAAATGGCTGATACCAGAGGGCATGCATTGAAGGTGAGAGGGGGTAATTTCAATGGAGATGAGAGGAGCAAGTTTTTGCACAAGAGAGTGGTGGGTGCCGAGAATTCCCTGCCTGGTGTGCTGATACAGTAGGGGCTGTTAAGAGACGTTTGGATAGGCACAAGATTGTGAGATAAATGGAAGGATATGGACATTGTGTAGGCAGAGGGGATTAGTTTAGTTGGCCATTTGAGTATGAAAGTAATTGATTCAGCACAGCGTTATGTGTGCTGAACCAATTCCTGTGCTGTACTGATCTATACTCTGTGCTCTGGTACAGCACAAGAACATTGCCTTTGGCCCACAGTGTCTGCACCAACTTCAAATCCTATCCCTTCTGCCTGCAAATTCCTTGTGTCTGTCTAACTGTTGTTATCGTATCTGCCACAATTTAAGGAAGAAACTTACCAGGAAAATGCCTGGATTCGAGAGCATGTCTTACAGGGAAAAGTTGAGCGAGCTTGGGCTTTTCCTTTTGGAGTGAGAAGTGACTTGACAGAGGTGTAAATATGATAAGAGGCACAGATCGTGTGGACAGCCAGAGACTTTTCCCAGGTTGAAATGGCTAACTCACAGAGGCATCATTTTAAGGTGATTCGAGGGAAGTTTGGAGAGGAGGTCAGAAGTAGGTTGTTTCACACAGAGTGGTGTGTGCACGGATGGCACTGCCTGGGTGATGGGAGAGGCAGGTGCATTAGGGTATTGAAGAGACTCTTGGGTAGGTACATGGAGAATCTATGTTCGGCCTTGATGAAAGAGGAAGGAGATCATCGATTGGGGTTACAGGCAAATAATCACCCTTAGTTATAGGAGATGAGCAGCTGGGTGAACATCAGGAGAAGAAATGGGAAGGTGAATAGGCAGTTAACACAGAACACCCCTGTGGACATTTTCCTCAATATGAAGTATACAGTTTTGGATACTGTTGTGGAGGATGACCTCCCAGGTGAATTCCTTCCAGACTGGGTTACTGGCACAAAGCATAGGTCTGTGGTGCAGATGGGAAAGAGGGAGAAGAAGGAAGAGGTAGTGATAGGGGACTCGATAGTGAGGGGAAGAGACAGGAGATTCTGTGGACATAAACAGGACACCCTGATGGTATGTTGCCTCCCAGGTGCCAGAGTCTGGGACGTTTCGGATTATTCCATAGCATTCTGGAGAGGGAGATAGAGTAACCAGAGGCCTTGGTACATATTGGTACCAATGAAGGAAAAGCAATGAGGTCATGAAGAGAGAATTTAGAGAGTTAGGCAGAAAGCTGAGAAGCAGGACCTCTCGGGTAGTAATTTCTGGATTTCTACCTGTGCCATGCACCAGTGAGGGTAGAAACAGGATGATTGGTCAGATTAATGCGTGGCTGAGTAGCTGGTGTGGGGGCAGACCTTCAGGTTCCAGGATCGGAAGATGTTGATTCCTTGTGAGTTGAGTTGATAAACTGCAAATGTAAAAGGATCCTGATGGCAGTTACATACAGGCCTCCCAACAGTGGCTGGTCCACATTGCAACAGAAAATAGAAAAGGTGTATCAAAAGGGCAATGAATGATGGTCATGAGTGACTTTAACATGCAGGTTGGTAATGGATCCTAAGAGGGTGATTTGTTGAATGCCGACAAGATGGTTTTTTTAGGGCAGTTTGTCATTGAAGCTATTAGGCAATCGGCAATACAGGATTGAGTGTTCTGTAATGAACTGGAGGCAATTGGGGAGCTTAAGGTAAAAGAACCCTTAGGAGCCAGTGATCGCAATATGATTGAGTACAACTTGAAACTTGTTATGAGAAAGTAAAGTCTGATGTAGCAGTATTTCAGTGGAGTAAGGGAAATTTCAGTGGTATGAGAGAAGAGCTGGCCAAAGCAAATTGGAAGGAGATGCTGTCAGGGATGACAGCAGAGCAGCAACGGCCTGAGTTTCTGGGAAAAATGAGCAATGTGCAGGATGTGTGTATTCCAAAACAAAGAAATACTCATGGCAAAATAATACAACTGTGGCTGACAAGAGGAGTCAAAGCTAATGTAAAGCAAAAGAGAGGGCATGCAGCAAAGCAGAAAAGTTAGCAAGAAGATAGAGGAACAGGAAGCTTTTAAAAACCTAGAGAGCAACTAAAATAATCATTAGGAGGGAAAAGGTGAAATATGAAAGCAAGGGAGTAATCAATATTAAGGTGGGAAAAACCTTTTTCAAGTATATAAAAGAGAGATAAGAATGGATAGAGGACCATTAGAAAATGAGGCCAGAGAAATAATAACGGGGGACAAGGGGATGGCAGATGAACAAAATGAGTATTTTGCTTCAGCCTTTACTGTAGAAAACACTAGCAGTGTGCCAGATGTAGAAGGGTGTGAGGGAAGAGAAGTGGGTGCAGTTACTATTACAAGGGAGAAGGTGCTCAAAAAGCTGAAAGACCTAAAGGTACATAAGTCACTCAGACCAGATGAAGTCCACTCTAGGGTTCTGAAAGAGGTAGTGGTAGAGACTGTAGAGGCATTAATAATGATCTTTCAAAAATCACTGGACTCTGGCATGGTGCCAAAGGACTGGAAAATTAAAAATGTCACTCCACTCTTTAAGAAAGGAGAAAGGCAGCAGAAAGGAAATTATAGACCAGTTAGCCTGACCTCAGTGGTTGAGAAGATGTTGGAGTCCATTGTTAAGGGTGAGGTTATGGAGTACTTGGTGACACAGGACAATACAGGACAAAGTCAGCATGGTTTCCTTAAGGGAAAATCTTGCCAGACAAACATGCTGGAATTCTTTGAGGAGATTACATGTAGGATAGTTAAAGAGGATGCAGTGTATGTTGTATGTTGGGATTTTCAGAAGGCCTTTGACAAGGTGTCACACATGAGGCTGCTTACCAAGTTAAAGGCCATGGTATTACAGGAAAGTTACTAACATGGTTAGAGCATTTGCTGATTGGTAGGAGGCAGCAGGTGGGAATAAAATGATCCTTGTCTGGTTGGCTGTCAGTGACTAGTGGTGTTCCATAGGTGTCGGTGTTGGGACCACTTCTTTTTGTGCTGTATATCAATGATTTAGAAGATAGATGGCTTTGTTACCAAGTGTGCAAATGATACAAAGATTACTGGGGGGGGGCAGGTAATGTTGAGGAAATGGGTAGGATGCAGAAGGACTTGGGCAAGAGAGTGGTAAATGAAATACAATGTTGGAAAATGCATGGTCATGAACTTTGGTAGTAGAAATAAATGTGCAGACTGTTTTCTAAATGGGGGAGAAAATCCAAAAATCTGCGATGCAATGGGTCTTGGGAGAGCTTATGCAGAACACCCTAAAGGTTAACAGGTTGTTTTCTGCTAAAGGTATATTTGGTAACTGAGGGGACTTCAAAAGTGAAATTTTGATATTCTAATTTTTGTATGTTCCTGTCAGAATAAAGGGCAAGGATAACAGGTTAATGGATCCTTGGTTTTCGAGAGATATTGAGAGCCTGGTTAAGAAAAAGAAGGAAGTACATAGCAGTTATAGACAGGCAAGAACAAATGAGGTACTTGCGGAGTATCAGAAATGTAAGAGAACAATGAAATCTGGAGGGTTAAAAGGAAGTATGATTAGACATTGGCCTCATGGAAGAAGGCAGAGAGTGGTTATAGATGGTTGCCTCCCTAACTGGAAGCCTGTGACTAGTGATGTACGGCAGAGATCGATGCTGGGTCCTTTGTTGTTTGCTATCTATATCAATGATCTGGATAATAATGTGGTAAATAATGTGGAAAATTTGCGGATGACACCAAGATTGGGGGTGTAGTGGACAGTGCAGAAGACTGTAAAATCTTGCATCTAGATCTGGATCAACTGATGAAATGGGCTGAAAACTGGGCGATGGACTTTAATGCAGACAAGTGTGAGATGTTACACTTTGGGAGGACCAGCCAGTGTAGGTCTTACAGTGACAGTAGGGCATTGAAGAGTGCAGCAGAATAGAGGGATCTGGGAATACAGATCCTTAATTCCTTGAATGTGATATCACAGTTAGATAGGGTCATAAAAATGTTTTTGGCACATTGGCCTTGAGTGCTGGAGATGGGGTATTATGTTGAAATTGTGTAAAACATTGGTGAAGCCTATGTTGGAGTAGTGTATCCATTCTTGGTCACCTAATCTACAAGAAAGATGTAAGTAAGATTGCAAGAGTGCAGAGAGCATCTACAAGGATATTGCCAGGACTGGAGGACCTGAGTTATAGGGAAAGGTTGAAAAGATTGAGACTTTATTCCCTAGATTAAGAAGATTGAGGTATACAAAATTATGAGAGGTTGAGATAGGGTAAATGCAAGTTGGGTGAGTCTTGAAGTAGGGGTCATAGGTTAAGGTAAAAGTTTAAAGTAAATATTTAAGGGGAACATGAAGGTGGTGAGAATGTGGAACAAGCTGCCAGTGCAAGTGGTGCATTGCATGGTCAATTTTGACATGGAAGGGAAGTTTGGATGGGTACATGGATAGGAGAGTTATGGAGCACTCTGGTCTCTGTGCAGGTCAATGGGGCTAGGCAGATTAATGGTTCAGTATAGACTGATGGGCCTAAGGGTCTGCTTCTGTGTTGTAGTGTTCACTGGCTCTATATATTTGAAATGGAGGCTGCTAGGTTCTTGATTAGTAAAACTGTCAAAAGTTTCAGGGAGAAGACAGGAGAATGAGATTTAAAGTGATAATAAATCAGCCATGATGGAATGGTGAAGCAGAGTCAATAGGCTGAATGACATATCTGCTCCTGTACTTTATGGTCTTATGGTCTCTTTAATCCTACTCAGCAGAACATTCTGGACTAGTTCAAGCCTTCCAATTCACTGCTTAAGTTCTTTCCTGCTTCTTTTCTGATCTCAGCTTCCTACACCTTACCTATACTTTTTTTTTACCAGATTTACAGCCTTTCTCCAAGGTTCCCATACCATACCACCTTTGTCCTTCCTCCTTACTGGATCATGCACCTCCTGAACTCGAAAATCTGACCATCTTGTCTTTAAACAACTTGTAGTTTCACCCAATTTAACACTTTTCCCCAATGCCCATCCTGTACGTGGTCTCAACCACTGTTCATGTCTATCCAAAGATGCTGACTGTCATGTTCCTCCAAATACTGGCATTGTTCTGTGGGAGGAGAAATAGTTCACCTCTCAGGTCAATAGGAATGCAGTGATGTGAAGCAGAAACACACAAAAAGTGCTGTAGGAACTCAACAAGTCAAGCAGGATCCATGGAGCAGAATAAACAGTCAACATCTTGGGTTAAGACCCTTCATCAATGGATTCAACAGTGGTTGGATGGGAGATGCCAGAGAGTAGTGGTGGATAACTGTTTGTCAGGTTGGAGGCCAGTGACTAGTGATGTGCCTCAGGGATCTGTACTGGGTCCAATGTTGTTTGTCATTTACATTAATGATCTGGATGAAGGGGTGGTAAATTGGATTAGTAAGTATGCAGATGATACTAAGATAGGTGGTGTTGTGGATAATGAAATAGGTTTTCATAGCTTGCAGAGAGTTTTAGGCCAGTTAGAAGGGTGGGCTGAAAGATGGCAGATGGAGTTTAATGCTGATAAGTATGAGGTACTACATTTTGGTAGGACTAATTAAAATAGGACATACATGGTAAATGCTAGGGCATTGTGGAATGCAGTAGAACAAAGTGATCGAGGAATAATGATGTATAGTTCCCTGAAGGTGGAATCTCATCTGGATAGGGTGGTGAAGAAAGCTTTTGGTATGCTGGCCTTTATAAATCAGAGCATTGAGTATAGGAGTTGGGATGTAATGTTAAAATTGTACAAGGCATTGGTGAAGCCAAATTTGGAGTATTCTGTACAGTTCTGGTCACCAAATTACAGGAAAGATGTCAACAAAATAGAGAGAGTACAGAGGAGATTTATTAGAATGTTACCTGGGTTTCAGCACCTAAGTTATGGAGAAAGGTTGAACAAGTTAGGTCTTTATTCTAAGGAGGTTGAGGGGGGACTTGATAGATGTATTTCAAATTATGAGGGGGATATATAGAGTTGACGTGGATAGGCTTTTTCCATTGAGAGTAGGGGAGATTCAAACAAGAGGACATGAGTTGAGAGTTAAGGAGCAAAAGTTTAGGGGTAACACGAGGGAGAACTTCTTTACTCAGAGAGTGTAGCTGTGTGGAACGAGCTTCCAGTAGAAGTGGTAGAGACAGGTTCGATTTTGTCATTTAAAATAAAATTGGATAGGTATATGGACAGGAAAGGAATGGAGGGTTATGGGCTGAGTGCGGGTAGGTGGGACTAGGTGAGAGTAAGCATTCAGCACAGACTAGGAGGGCCGAGATGGCCTGTTTCCATGTTGTAATTGTTATATGGTTATATCAGAACCTGAGGAGTCCTGATGAAGGGTTTCAGCCTGAAACATCAACTGACTTAATAGTACAGGCCACTCAGTCCATGATGCTGTGCCAATCTTTTAACCTAATCCAAGATTAATCTAACCCTTCCCTCCCATTTTGCCCTCTATCTTTTATCATTTGTCTACCTTCCTAAGAGTCTCTTAAATGCTCCTAATATATCTGTCTCTACCACCACCCTTGACCATGAGTTCCACGTACTCACCACTCTTTGTGTGAAAATCTTATCTCTGATATCCTTCCCCCACCACCCCACTTTCCTCTAATCACCTTAAAATGATACACTCTTGTATTAGCCATTTCTGCACTGGGAAAAGCTCTCTGGCTGTCCACTCAATTTATGTCTCTCATCATCTTATACACCTCTATCTAGTCACCACTCATCCTCCTTCTAAAGAGAAAAGCCCTAGCTCACTCAGCCTTTACTCATAAGACATGCCCTCTAATCCTGGTAAATCTTTTTGCACCCACTCTCTTCTCCCAGTCCATGAGACTCCTGAACACCCTACTAGAACCAATACAGTTATTTTTGACTGTGCCAGTAGCATGATACTGTTGTATGTGCACTTTGTCAACTTGTGCATCTAGTGAATATTTTATTATTTTTTAATATTGTTTTATGAGCTGAATGTGATATATGCACTGTGTTGTGCAACTTGGTCCCAGAGGAACATTGTTTGATTTAATGGTTAAGAACATAAGAAATAGGAGCAGGAGTAGGCCAGCTGGCCCGCTGAGCTTGTTCTGCCAATCAACAAGATTATGGCTGCTCTGACCATGGACTCATCTCCACCTACCTGCCTTTTCTCATCACCCTCAATTCCCCTACTATGTAAAAATTTATCAAACCTTGTCTTAACTATATTTACTGAGCTGGCTTCCATTGCTTCAGTGGGCAGAGAATTCCACAGACTCACCACTCTCTGGGAAAAGCAGTTCCTCCTCATCTCCATCCTAAATCTACACCCTGAATCTTGAGGCTACATCCCCTAGTTCTAGTCTCACCTACCAGTGGAAACAACTTTCCAGTCTCTATCTTATCTATTCCGTTCATAATTTTATATGTCTTTATACGATCTTTTCTCATTCTTCGGAATTCCCACAAGTACAGTCCCAGGCAAGTACAGTCAATCTCTCCTCATAGTCTAACCCCTCGTCTCTGGATCCAACCTGGTGGAACTCTTCTGCACTGTCTCCGAAGCCAGTATCTCCTTCTTCAAGTAAGCAGACCAGAACTGCTCACAGTCTTTATGCGACACCTTATCGTACACCTGGAAATCCAAGTAAATAATGTCCATCTGTTGCCTCTATCCACTCGCTATACCCTCAAGGATCTCCAGTAAGTTTGTCAAACAGGACCTGCCTTTGCTGAATCCATGCTGTGTCTGCCTGATGGATCCATTTCTTTCCAGATGCCTCTATTTCTTCTTTAATGATGGCTTTTCCCAACTACAGATGTTAATCGTAACTAGCCTATAGTTACCTGCCTTTGCCTTTTTGAACATTACATATGCTTGGATGAATGATATTAAACTGAACTTGAACTTGACCTGCTGAGTGTATCCACTTGTGCATGTTACTCGAGATTTCCGGCATCTGCAGGATCTCCAGCATGCAAGTGAGGCATGTTTTACGCAGCAGCTAAACTGGCTACACTTTTGAAACAGCAGAATAGTCAGAGGTTGGGGAAGGGTGAAGCCCAATCAGTGGCGTGAGCAGAGGGCAGTGATGAGATTACTCACAGGTCAGCGATTCTTCGTTAAAAGGAAAGCTTTGTGGGTGTTTGGACATTCTGGTGGCACAATCAGCGGCGGGCACAGAGCACAGCGAATTAACTGGAAGTACAGAAGGGACAAGTGGGGTGGCCATTGTTGGGAGTAGGCTATTGGTGAGAGTAGGAGTGTCAGGCTTTGGCTCGGAAGAGGTGTTGGCTTTGGGTAAGTTTCTGATGAGGTTCCTTTTTCCTCCCTCTCCCTCTCCCTCTCCCTCTCCCTCTCCCTCTCCCTCTCCCTCCCCCTCCCCCTCCCCCTCCCCCTCCCCCTCCCCCTCCCCCTCCCCCTCCCCCTCCCCCTCCCCCTCCCCCTCCCCCTCCCCCTCCCCCTCCCCCTCCCCCTCCCCCTCCCCCTCCCCCTCCCCCTCCCCCTCCCCCTCCCTCCTCCTCCCCCTCTCCCTCTTCCTCTCTGTGATAAGTACCTGTTGTGAGTTCTTAATGCCAGATGTTGGAGCCCTGGGAGACCCAGAGTCTCCTGGGGAACTACATCTGTCTGAAGTGCCTCTGGCTGCAGCTCCTTGAAGACCATCGTAACCTTCGGCTGTACGGAAGAGTGAGGAGATGATTGATCAGAGTTACAGGGAATTGTCACCCCGAAGTTGCAGGAGGTGAGTGGCTGGGTGACTGTCAGGAGAAATGGAAATGTGAAGAGGCATTTAGCACAGAGCACCCCGTGGCCATTCCCCTCAAAAATAAGTGTACCGCTTTGGATACTGTTGTGGGGGATAACCTCCCGGGGAATGCCACTCTCCGTGGCAGGTTACTGCCACTGAGCAAAGGGTCCGTGGTGCAGAAGATAAAGAGGGAGAACAGGGAAGCGGTAGTGATAGTGTCAAAGGGACAGACAGGAGATTCTGTGGACATGAACAGGGCATCCGGATGGTATGTTTCTCCAAAATGGCACAGTCAGGGACATCTCAGATCGCGTCCACAACATTTTAGAGAGGGAGGGAGAGCAGCCAGATATCTTGGTACATATTAGTACCAATGACATAGGAAGGAATAGGAATGGGGTCCTGAAGAAAGAATTTAGAGAGCAAGGTCAAAAACTGAGAAGCAGGACCTCCCCTGTAGTAATTTCTGGATTGCTGCCTGTGTCACGTGCCAGTGGGGGTAGAAACAGGATGAATTGGTGGATAAATGCGTGGCTGAGAAGCTGGTGCAGGGGGCAGGGCTTCAGGTTCTTGGATCATTGGGATCTCTTCTGGGGGAGGTGTGACCTGTTTAAAAATGATGGGTTGCACCGGAACCCAAGGGGGAGCAATATTCTTGCTGGCAGGCTTATTAGAGCTGTTGGGGAGGGTTTAAACTAATTTGGCAAGGGAGTGGGAACCGGAGTGAAGGGACTCAGGATAGAATGGATGACAAAAAACTAAGATAGCATGCAGTCAGACTGTCAGGAAGGGCAGGCGGATGGTAGGACAAAATTGCAACCAGCAGGGTGAGTATCGGTGCATTAGGGATGCAGAATCAAAAAGGGTAGCAAATACAGTCCTCAAAGTGTTGTATCTCAATGCACGGAGTATAAGAAATAAGATGGATGATCTTGTTGCACTGTTACAGATTGTCAAGTATGATGTAGTGGCCATCACTGAATCGTGGCTGAAGGAAGGTTGTAGTTGGGAGCTGAATGTCCAGGGTTGTACATTGTATCGGAGGGCTAGGAAAGTAAGCAGAGGGGATGGTGTATCTCTACTGGCAAAGAATGGCATCCATTCAGTAGAAAGGTGTGACATAGGATTGGAAGATGCTGAATCCTTGTGGGTTGAGTTAAGAAACTGCAAGGGTAAAAGGATATTGATGGCAGTTATATACAGGCCTTCCAACAGTAGCTAGTATGCGGATTGCAGATTACAAAAGGAAATAGAGAAGGTGTGTCAAAAGGATAGTATAATGATAGACATGAGAGATTGCAACAGGCAGGTCGATTGGGAAAATCAGATTTGTAATGGATCACAAAAGAGAGAGTGGGTTGAATGCCCATGAGTCAGTTTTTCAGAGCAGTTTGTTGTTGAGCCTACTAGGGGATCAGCCTCACTGGATTGGGTGTTCTGTAATGAACCAGAGGCAATTAGGGAGCTTAAGGTAAAGGAACCCTGAGGAGCCAGTTATCACAATATGATTGTGTTCAACTTAAAATTTGATAGAGAGAAAGTATAGTCTGATGTAGCAGTATTTCAATGTTTTAAAAGTATTTCAGCTTTTAAAAACCAACAGACAGCAACTAATATAATCATTAGAAGGGTAAAGATGAAATATGAAAGCAAGCTAGCAAACAATATCAAAATGGATAAAAAGCTTTTTCAAGTATGTTAAAAATAAGATAAGAGCGGATATAGGACTACAAGAAAATGAGGCCAGAGAAATAATAACAGGGGAGGAGATGGAGGGTGAGTATTTAGCATCAGTCTTCACTGTGGAAGACACCAGCAATGTACCAGGTGTTGTAGTGTGTGAAGGAAGAGAAGTGGGTGCAGTTATTATTAAAAAGAAGAAGGTGCTCAAAAAGCTGAAAGACCTAAGGGTACATAAATTGCCCGGACCAGATGAACTGCATCCTAGGGTTGTTGAAAGAGGTAGCATTAGAGATTGTGGAGGCATTGGCAATGATCTTTCAAGAATCATTGGACTCTGGCATGGTGCCAGAGAACTGGAAAATTGTAAATGTCACTCCACTCTTCGAAGAAGGAGGAAGGCAGCGTAAAGATAACTATAGACCAGATAGCCTGACCTCAGTGATTGGAAGATGTTAAGGTCAATTGTAAGGATGAGGTGATGGAGTACTTGGTGACACAGGGCAAGATCGGACAAAGTCAGCATGGTTTTCTTAAGGGAAAACGTGCTTGATGAACCTGCTGTAATTCTTTGAGAAGATTACAAGTAGGATAGATAAAGAGGATGTAGTTGATGTTGTATATTTAGACTTTCAGAAGGCCTGTAACAAGGTGCCACACATGAGGATGCTTACCAAGTTAAGAGCCCAAGGTATTACAGGAAAGTTACTAATCATTGTTAGAGCATTGGCTGATTGGTAGGAGACAACAAGTGGGAATAAAAGGATTCTTTTCTGGTTGGCTGCCAGTGACTAGTGCTGTTTCCCAAGGGTCGGTGTTGGGACCACTTCTTTCTATGCTGTATACAAATTATTTAGATGATGGAATAAATGGTTTTGTTGCCAAGTTTGCAGATGATACGAAGATTGGTGGAGGGGCAGGTGGTGTTGAGGAAACAGGTCAGCTGCAGAAGGACTTAGATTAGGAGAATGAGCAAGAGAGTGGCAAATGAAGTAAATGCATGTTCATGTACTTTGGTAGAAGAAATAAATGTGCAGACTATTTTCTAAACAGGGAAAAAATCCAAAAATCTGAGATGCAATGGGACTTGGGTGTCCTTGTGCAGAACACCCTAAAGGTTGAGTTGGTGGTGAGGGAGGCAAAGGCAGTGTTAACATTCATTTCAAGAGATCTAGAATACAAGAGCAGGGATATGATGCTGAGGCTTTATAAGGCCTCACTTTGAATGTTGTGAACAGTTTTGGGTTCCTCAGAAAAGATATGCTGGCATTGGAGAGGGATGATTCCAGGAAAGAAAGGTTCATAAAGGTTCAGGAAAGAAATGTTTGGTGGCTCTGGGTCTGTACTCGCTGGAATTTAAAAGGGTGAAGGGAATCTCATTGAAACCTTTTGAATGTTGAAAGGCCTAGATAGAGTAGATGTGGAAAGGATGTTTCCTATGGTGGGGAAGTCTCAGACAAGATTGAACAGCCTCAGAATATAGAGGTGTCCATATCAAACAGAGATGTGAAGAAATTTCTTTAGTCAGAATGGCAGGGAATTTGTGGAATTTATTACCACAGGCAGCTTTGGAGGCCAAGTCACTGGGTGTATTTAAGGCAGAGATTGACGGGTTCTTGATTGGACACGGCATCAGAAGCTATGTGGAGAAGGCCGGGGAGTGAGGCTGAGGAGGGGAAAAAAGGATCAACCATGAGTGAGTAGTGGAGCAGACTTGATGGGCCAAATGGCCTAATTCTGCTCCTATGTGTTATTGCCTAATGGTCTAATGTGTGTGTGTGTGTGTGTGTGTATATAAAGGGTGCAATTTTATCTGTTGCTGTTCTACCAGTCATTCTGAGCTGCTGAGGGTGTGGTGATGAGTGTGGTCTGCCCCAACACCTCCTTAGGTTGTTGATACAAATGGCGCATTTCACTGTGTGTCTTGATGCATGTGATAAGTAACTAATAAATCTGAATCTGATTAGAGGAAGTTCAAAGTATAATTTATTATCAAAGTATATCCATGTCATCACATACAACCCTGAGATTCTTTTTTCTATGGGCATACTTAGCAAATTTATAGAACAGTAACTTAAACAGGTTCAGTGGTCAAAAAATGTGAAAATGCAAATATAAACAAGCATGAAATAACAAGATAAAGAGTCCTTAAAGTGAGACACCAGAAATAGAATGAGTGTAGCTATCCTCTTTTGTTCAAGAGCCTGATGGTTGAGGGGTAGTCACTGTTCTTGAACCTGGTGGTGCGAGTCCTGAGGTTCTTGTACCTTCTACCTGATGGCAGCAGCAGGAAGAGAGCGTGGCCTGGGTGGTGTGAGTCCTGAGGTTCTTGTACCTTCTACCTGATGGCAGCAGCAGGAAGAGAGCGTGGCCTGGGTGGTGAGGATCTTTCATGGTGGATGCTGCTTTTCTATGGCACCAGTGGTTAGCAGAGTTTTACTGGGTCAAATCACTACCTTTTGCAGGATTGTCTGCTCAAAGACATTGGTGTTCTCAAGCCAGGCTGTAGTGGAGTCACTCAACACATTGAGAGAACACAGTACTCTGGGCATCAGAGGTGAAAGCTGCTTTCTGAAGTCCAACTAGAGCAGAGCAGGGCAGTTTGCCAAACACACTGTTGGTGTTCTGTCATATCTACCGATGACAGGAGACCTGTGTGAGAGGGTTTTTAAAGGAGAAAACCTGTTGCACTGGGGCAGTTCCACTCTCTTGACCTCAGAAATCTGGGTCCCGTAGTACATCACAAACTGGGGTTTTCCTTGGCTGCAGTGGATGACCATGGCTTCCTGTGTCTTGTCATGCTCTTTCCTCCCATGTGCCAAACTGCCGTCCTGGCCATTGGATCTCATCTGCCCAGTCCACCAGAGCTGATCTCACATGCTAGGACAGGTAAATCCCTATCTCCTCTGGGAAATGATCCCCACTGGCTAACCTCACCTGGTTTAACATGCCTGTACTGGGGTGTGCCTGCTGTCACATGCAAACACCTATTTTGAGCCACAGGTGAAAGCTGAGTGTCTGGTAGATCCTAAGTGTGAGCAAGCTACCCTGGAATGGACATGACCACTTCACCAGAGGGGCTACCCCTCCCTGAACACCTCACACACCCCTGTCCTACACAGAGCACAGACATCAACAGAACAGCACAGGGACAAACCCTTTGGTCCTTTGGCCCGCCAAGATGCCACATTAATGCTTTTCTGCACAGCACCATTGTAACATGCTACTGTCACCTTCCTGTCAATGTGAACCAGTCCCCCGTCCTCTCTCGTTTTCGCTCAGAGAGTTGCCACTCACAGGAGAGATGGCCCGTAATGGGATGATCTTACTTTGTGCGATAAGAAGGTGTTGATTGGTGTCCTTGTCGAGATGGGAAGACTGACCTCAAGATAAAGCTGTGGTGTGGTGAAACTCGGGTTCTCAGTGGAGCAGCAGAGCATGGGTACAGGACATTCAGGCCATTGAAACCATCACGACCAGAGTCTTCACTCTAAACCAGTGTTTTCCAGCCTTTTTCAGCCCAAGTACTTGCAAGCATGCCAACACCCCTCTTAGGCACAATATACTTTTGGGCACCCCCACAGTGTAAACAGGTTCTACCATAGGCTAACAAGAAAAATTATTCTGCTTTAAATTTTTATTTGTCTTTAAACCGAGCCTACTCAGTACCTGTGTGCTGTATAGCAGCTTTGATATCAATGTCAAGTCAAGTCACTTTTATTGTCACTTCGACCATAACTGCTGGTACAGTACATAGTAAAAATGAGACAACGTTTTCTCAGGACTATGGTGTTACATGACAGTACAAAAACTAGACTGAACTACATAAAAAAAAAAACACAGAGAAGGCTACACTAGACTACAGACCTACACTGGACTGCATAAAGTGCACAAAAACAGTGCAGGCATTACAATAAATAATAAACAGGACAATAGGGCAGTAAGGTGTCAGTCTAGACTCTGGGTACTGAGGAGTCTGATAGCTTGGGGGAAGAAACTGTTACATAGTCTGGTCATGAGAGCCCGAATGCTTCGGAGCCTTTTCCCAGATGGCAGGAGGGAGAAGAGATTGTATGAGGGATACATGGAGTCCTTCATAATGCTGTTTCCTTTGCGGATGCAGCATGTAGTGTAAATGTTTGTGATGGTGGGAAGAGAGACCCCAATGATCTTCTCAGCTGACCTCACTATCCGCTGAAGGGTCTTACGATCCGAGATGGTGCAATTTCCGAACCAGGCAGTGATGCAGATGCTCAGGATGCTCTCAATACAACCCCTGTAGAATGTGATGAGGATGGGGGGTGGGAGATGGACATTCCTCAGCCTTCACAGAAAGTAGAGACGCTGCTGGGCTTTCTTTGCTATGGAGCTGGTGTTGAGGGACCAGGTGAGATTCTCCGCCAGGTGAACACCAAGAAATTTGGTGCTCTTAACGACCTCTACCGAGGAGCCGTCGATGTTCAGCGGGGAGTGGTCGCTCCGTGCCCTCCTGAAGTCAACAACCATCTCTTTTGTTTTGTTCACATTAAGAGACAGGTTGTTAGCTCTGCACCAGTCCGTTAGCTGCTGCACCTCCTCTCTGTAAGCTGACTCATCGTTCTTGCTGATGAGACCCACCACAGTTGTGTCATTGGCGAACTTGATGATATGGTTCAAGCTGAGTGTTGCAGCACAGTCGTGGGTCAGCAGAGTGAACAGCAGTGGACTGAGCACACAGTCCTGGGGAGCCCCCGTGCTCAGCATGATGGTGTTGGAGATGCTGCTCCCGATCCGGACTGACTGAGGTCTCCCAGTCAGGAAGTCTAGAATCCAGTTGCAGAGGGAGATGTTCATGCCCAATAGGCTCAGCTTTCCAATCAGTTTCTGAGGGATGATTGTGTTCAATGCTGAACTGAAGTCTATGAACAGCATCCAAATGTATGTGTCCTTTTTGTCCAGGTGCGTTAGGGCCAGGGGGAGGGTGGTGGCAACGGCGTCATCTGTTGAGCGGTTTGGACGGTACGCAAACTGCAGGGAGTCCAGTGAGGGGGGCAGCAGGGTCTTGATGTGCCTCATGAGGAGCGTCTCGAAACACTTCATGATGATGGATGTGAGTGCAACGGGATGGTAGTCATTTCGGCAGGACACTGAAGACTTCTTCGGCACGGGGACGATGGTGGTGGCCAGGAAGTACGTTGGAACGGTGGCGCTGCTCAGATGTCAGTGAGATCATCTGCTAGCTGATCTGCACAACCTCTGAGCACTCTACCAGGGATGTTGTCTGGTCCAGCAGCCTTCCGTGGGTTGACCCTGCACAGGGTTCTTCTCACATCGGATCCTTGAGTTTGATGGTTTTTAGTAAGAGCTGAAATATCTGGTTCAATTCGTGACAGCAAAAGTCTTGAGTCCCCACGCATTACAATGTACAAGCAGTTTCTATTTTTGTGAGTATGTGGTTGACTGCACTGAAGCCTCTTTCAACGAGTTAGGAGAATGAAAATGCAATGAAGAGCAGTTTGCCTCTTCTCCAAGGACCAAGAAACTTTGTATCTCAGTGTAGCCATGTACTGTACCACAAAAGATGACATTTTTGAAAAGCATTTTTGTTTCTTCATCATTTTGAATTTCAATAATTTTTTTCTTGCAATCTCTGTTCCTATTCTTCCACCTTGCAAAGAAATAGGTTAATTAGCCAGTCCAGAATTTTCAGATCGTTCAATCTCTTGAATCGATTCTAAAAATACTTCTTCAGTGCCTGCAGGTGCAAGCAGTACTCTTGCAAATAGCTGTCTGTGAAACAGAATGCCAATCTTCCCATGTAACCATATAACAATTACAGCACGGAAACAGGTCACCTCGGCCCTTCTAGTCTGTGCTGAATGCTTACTCTCACCTAGACCCATCTACCTGCACTCAGCCCATAACCCTCCATTCCTTTCCTGTCCATATACCTATCCAATTTTTTTTTATATAGGACAAAATCGAACCTGCCTCTACCACTTCTACTGGAAGCTCATTCCACACAGCTACCACTCTCTGAGTAAAAAGTTCTCCCTCATGTTATCTCTAAACTTTTGCCCATTAACTCTCAACTCATGTCCTCTTGTTTGAATCTCCCCTACTCTCAATGGAAAAAGCCTATCCACGTCAACTCTATTTATCCCCCTCATAATTTTAAATACCTCTATCAAGTCCCTCCTCAACCTGCTGCACTCCAAAGAATAAAGACCTAACTTGTTCAATCTTTCTCTGTAACTTAGGTGCTGAAACCCAGGTAACATTCTAGTAAATCTCCTCTGTACTCTCTCTATTTTGTTGACATCGTTCCTAAAATTCAGTGACCAGAACTGTACATAATACTCCAAATTTGGCCTCACCATTTCCTTGTACAATTTTAACATTACATCCCAACTTCTATACTCAAAGATTTATAAAGGTCAGCATACCAAAGGCTTTCTTCACCACCCTATCCACATGAGATTCCACCTTCAGGGAACTATGCACCATTATTCCTAGATCACTCTTTTCTGCTGCATTCCTCAATGCCCTACCATTTACCATGTATGTTCTATTATGATTTGTCCCACCAAAATGTAGCAACTCACTCTTAACAACATTAAACGCCATCTGCCATCTTTCAGCCCACTCTTCTAACTGGCCTAAATCTCTCTGCAAGCTTTGAAAACCTATTTCATTATCCACAAAGCCACCTATCTTAGTATCATCTTCATACTTACTGATCCAATTTACCACCCCATCATCCAGATCATTAATGTATATGACTAACAACATTGGACCCAATACAGATCCCTGAGGCACACCACTAGTAACCGGCTTCCAACCTAACAAACAGTTATCCACAACACACACAAAATGTTTACAAAATGAACACAGCAGGCCAGGCAGTATCCATAGTGAGAAGTGCTGTCGACGTTTCGGGCTGAGACCCTTCGTCAGGACAGTTATCCACCACTACTCTCTGGTATCTCCCATCCAGCCACAGTTGAATCCATTTTACTACTTCAATATTAATACCTAACGATTGAACCTTCCTAACTAACCTTCCATGCGGAACCTTGTCAAAGGCCTTACTGAAGTCCATATAGACAACATCTACTGCAACTTCCCTAGTAACCTCTTCAAAAAATTCAATAAGATTTGTCAAACATGACCTTCCACGCACAAATCCATGTTGACTGTTCCTAATCAGACCCTTTCTATCCAGATAATTATATATACTATCTCTAAGAATACTTTCCATTAATTTACCCACCACTGACGTCAAACTGACAGGCCTATAATTGCTTGGTTTACTCTTAGAACCCTTTTTTTAAACAATGGAACCGCATGAGCAATATGCCAATCCTCCAGCATCATCCCCATTTCTAATGACGTTTGAAATATTTCTGTCAGAGCCCCTGCTATTTCTACACTAACTTCCCTCAAGGTCCTAGGGAAATCCTGTCAGGATCCCGAGACTTATCCACTTTTATATTCTTTAAAAGCACCAGTACTTCCTCTTCTTTAATCAACATTGTTTCCATAACTACCCTACTTGTTTCCTTTACCTTACACAATTTAATATCCTTCTCAGTGAATACCAAAGAAAAGAAATTGTTCAAAATCTCCTCCATCTTTTTTGACTCCACATATAGCTGTCCACTCTGATTCTCTAAGGGACCAATTTTATCCCTCACTATCCTTTGCTGATAATATAACTGTAGAAACCCTTTGGATTTATTTTTGCCTTACTTGCCAAAGCAACCTCGTATCTTTTAGCTTTTCTAATTTCTTTCTTAAGATTCTTTATATTCCTCGAGCACCTCATTTACTTCATGCTGCCTAAATTTATTGTAGATATCTCTCTTTTTCCGAACTAAGTTTCCAATATCCCTTGAAAACCATGGCTCTCTCAAACTTTTACCCTTTTCTTTCAACCTAACAGGAACATAAAGATTCTGTACCCTCAAAATTTCACCTTTAAATGACCGCCATTTCTCTATTACATCCTTCCCATAAAACAAACTGTCCCAATCCACTCCTTCTAAATCCTTTTGCATCTCCTCAAAATTAGCCTTTCTCCAAACAAAAATCTCAATCCTGGGTCCAGACCTATCCCTCTCCATAATTATATTGAAACTAATGACATTGTGATCACTGGACACAAAGTGCTCCCCAACACATGTCTGTTACCTGACCTATCTCATTCCCTAACAGGAGATCCAACACTGCCCCTTCTCTAGTTGATACCTCTATGTATTGCTGCAAAAAACTATCCTGCACACATTTTTACAAACTCCAAACCATCCAGCCCTTTTACAGAATGGGCTTCCCAGTCTATGTGTGGAAAATTAAAATTTCCCGCAACCACAACCTTGTGCTTACTACAAATATCTGCTATCTCCTTACAAATTTGCTCCTCCAATTCTCACTCCCCATTAGGTGGTTTATAATACACCCCTATAAGTGTTATTACACCTTTCCCGTTCCTCAATTCCACCCAAATAGTCTCCCTAGACGAGCCCTCTAATCTATCCTGCCAAAGCACCGCTGTAATATTTTCTCTGACAAGCAATGCAACACCTCCCCCTCTTGCCCCTCCAATTCTATCACACCTGAAGTAATGAAATCCAGAAATATTTAGTTGCCAGTCACATCCCTCCTGCAACCATGTTTTCACTAACAGGTACAACATCATATTTCCAGGTATCAATCTATGCTCTAAATTCATCCACCTTTCTTACAATGCTCCTAGCATTAAAATATGCCAGAGAAATTAAAATTTCCCATGAAGGGAAACTCTGAGAACATTCTTCTCATGTTTTTCTTAAATATTTCCAATTTTCTGCTAAAAAAAGGACACTGCACTTTTTGCCTGGATTAAATTGAAAATCTCACCCTGCGGTTTCATATTTAGAATGTTTATTTCGTCGTACAGATCAGCTGGGTACGCCATACCTTCAAGTAAAAGTTTGATCTTGTTTCCCAAGCTGTTGCTGACTCTGAGCAAAAATCCAACACAATGTCAAAAAGATCAAAGATATGTTTTAAGCGGCAGCCTTTTGACAGCCAATGCTTCAACAGTGTGAAGAACAAGCATTCCAACTCTTCATTGTTTTCTTTGCAAACCTGGTGAAGTATTTTGCTATTTAATGGATGAGCTTTAATTTTCTTGAGAGAAGGTATTACAGGAGTCATGCTTGGAAAAAATCACTGCCTGAGGATTTTGGAATGCAAACAGACTTGGAATTTCTTTTTTCGTAGGTTCCACTAAACCAGCACGGCAACCTGGTGTATATCGTGCTCCATCTGTTGCACAAGAAATCATGTTCCTAATCTGAATATTTTTATCCTCAATATACATTTTGAGCTTGTTGTAGATTGATTCTTCATTGATATTTGTTTTAAACTTTTTACAAAAAAGAATCTCTTCATAAATATTTCCATTTTTAGCAAACCATACATATGCCACTACCAATGGCTGATTGTCTCCCACAGTTGACTCATCCAGTCTATGCATAGTTGATAACATCTTCACTCATTAAAACGAACTACAGAGTTATTAGTCAGAGGAATTGATGTTAAGATACTGGCATCCGGTTTGAGAACAGCAGTGAGCACTTCTGATACAGTGACATTTATTAATCTTTCACTAACTGTATAAGATTTTCCATATTTTGCTATCAGTTTGGAAATGTTATGAAAACAATGAGAACACTATCAGGGTCATTTTTAGTTTTCAAGGCAAACGTAAAGTGTGCAACGCTTTATGAATGCTTCTTTAATCCTCTGGAACTGAGTAATACCATAAGTAACCTTTTCAGGCTGTCTTTTATGGAAGTATTCCTGCAATCTTGATGGTTTCATGCCTGCATTAGACAGTATGGTATTACAAATAAGACACACGGGGCATTACTGATCAGACTGGAACAGAATAAAACCATAGTCCAGGTAGGCAGCATTGTGTTGATGATGCACTTTATGTAGTTTCTGTTTCTAGCAGCATTGGAATTCAAGTCTTCACCACCTTCAGACTCATAAAGATTGTGCTGTATGTATTTATCCATCATTAATGGGGCAAAATTAAATAAAAAAGTAACACAAACTGCAAATGCCTATTGGCAGTGAGATACCATGGATGGAACGATGGTAGCGACGTGCAAAAAAATAATGAGGTGAAGATGAAGATGATCACAACAGCGAAAATTACATTGACAAGGATTCAGACTGGAATCTGAATGTTAGTCAGAATAGAGCTGGTGTTTGGCAAGCTACCTTTATGCTATTCCAGTTAGCACGATTGGCTAATCATGTAAGCTCTCATAATTCCCGAAGATGGTTCTTAACTACACAAATGAAGCTGAGGCTGCTTTGAACACCTCGAGGAATCCTGGGGGTCGACAGGCTCTATTTCAGCATTTGATTCTGGACAGCACTTTTTTGTTGCGCGATCTGTTTTCCGTAGATCTGTAGAGAAAGTTGAGAAGGCGAGGTGTACTTGACATACCAACTGTTAAATTGCACGCACTTGAAAAAATGTGCAGATGCTGGAAATCCAAACGACGCGCACAAAATGCCGGAGGAACTCAACAGGCCAGGCAGCGTCTACGGAAATATATCAGTCAATGTTTCGGGCCAAATCCTTTCGGCAGGACTTTAGTAAAACAGCTGAGGTGGGAGGAGGGGAGAGAGAACTACCTGGTGATAAGTGAAATCTGGAGAGAGATGGATAAATAGCTGGGAAGTTGATTGGTGAGATGAGGGATCTGTCACTACCATCCAGGGCCCTAAACAGTCCGTCCAAGTGAGGTGACACTTCACCTGTGAGTCTGTTGGAGTCATTTACTGTGTCTGGTGCTCCTGGTGTGACCTCTTGTATATCGGTGAGACCCGACGCAGATTGGGAGACTGTTTCACTGAGCATCTATGCTCCGTCAGCCAGAACAAGCGAATCTCCCAGTGGCCACACATTTTAATTTCACTTCCCATTCCCATTCCAATATGTCCATCCATGGTCTCCTCTACTGTCATGTGGGAGAGAAGGGTCAGGTGGATCTTGGAGTAGGTTCAAAGGTCGGCAAAATATTGTGGACTGAAGGGTCTGTACTGTGCTGTGATGTTCCATGTTCTTAAGTAATGAACAAGTAGTAAGGCACAGAAACGCAACAAGTTGAATTATTCACCTGTGGCTGACAGGAGACATTTAATACAGTGTTCAATTTTCGAAAGAGGCTTCTGAAATTGTCAGAAATATCAACAGGGCTGGGGATTGGGAGCATTTCAAAAGACTGCGGGGAAGATGAAGAAAGAATGGAGAAATGCAAGTTCAAATACGAGAATATTTCATGGACTGTGGGATTTTTGCTGAGTATGGGTGACAACAAACGTGACCCCACTATTTATGAGAGGTTTGTTGAGAGTTCGTAGGGATCCTTGGACTTGTTAGAATCAGCAATGGGAGAAATCTTTCTTAAACCATTTAATAAGAGAATGTTTACAAAAGATTAGTTTTATTTGCAACATTCCCATTGAACAACATTTGCATCAAAGAACACGAAATGCGTCATTTGCATCAAATTAAATCCACGAGGATGTGCTGGGGGCAGCCTGCAAGTGTCACCAGCATACACTGCCCACTACTTACTAACTCTAACCTGTATCAGAATCAGCTTTAATAGCACTGGCACATGTCATGCAATCTGTTGCTTTATGACAACAGTACATTGCAATACTTATCAATAAAAACTATAAAATACAATAAGAGATTCAGAATATGAAATAAGAATTTCAGGTTGCATATTGTATACATTCTCTGATATTAAATAGAACTGTTGAAATATTGAAATGTATTTAAAAACTTACTTCAGTGGTTGGTAAGTTGATGGAGAAGATCCTGAGAGGCAGAACTTACGAACATTTGGAGAAGCATAATATGATTAGGAATAGTCAGTATGGCTTTGTCAAGGGCAGGTCGTGCCTTATGAGCCTGATTGAATTTTTTGAAGATTTGACTAAACACATTGATGAAAGTAGAGCAGTGGATGTAGTGTATATTGATTTCAGCAAGGCATTTGATAAGGTACCGCATGCAAGACTTATTGAGAAAGAAAGAAGCCATGAGATCCAAGGGGAAATTGCTTTGTGGATCGAGAACAAGCTTGCCCACGGAAGGCAAAGAGTGGTTGTAGATGGGTCATATTCTGCATGGAGGTCTGTCACACGTGGAGTGCCTCAGGGATTTGTTCTGGGACCCCTGCTCTTTGTGATTTTTATAAATGACCTGGATGAGGAAGTGGAGGGATGGGTTTGTAAATTTGTTGATGACACAAAGGTTGGAGGTGTTGTGGATAGTGTGGAGGGCTGTCAGAGGTTACAGTGGGACATTGATAGGATGCAAAACTGGGCTGAGAACTGGCAGATGGAGTTCAACCCAGATAAGTGTGAAGTGGTTCATTTTGGTAGGTCAAATATGATGACAAAATATAGAATTAACGGTAAGACTCTTGGCAGTGTGGAGGATCAGAGGGATCTTGGGGTCCGAGTCCATAGGACACTCAAAGCTGCTAAGCAGGTTGATTCTGTGGTTAAGAAGGTACATGGTGCATTTGCCTTCATCAATCATGGGATTGAGTTTAGGAGGCGAGAGGTAATGTTGCAGCTATATGTGACCCTGGTCAGACCCCACTTGGAGTACTGTGCCCAGTTCCGGTTGCCTCACTGCAGGAAGGATGTGGAAACCATAGAAAGGGTGCAGAGGAGATTTACAAGGATGTTGCCTGGATTGGGGAACATACCATATGAGAATAGGTTGAGTGAACTTGGCCTTTTCTCCTTGGAGCGACGGATAATGAGAGGTGACCTGATAGAGGTGTATAAGATAATAAGTGGCATTGACCGTGTGGATAGTCAGAGGCTTTTCCCCAGAGCTGAAATGGCTAGCATGAGAGGGCACAGTTTTAAGGTGCTTGCAAGTATCAAGGATAAGTTTTTTACACAGAGAGTGATGAGTACGTGGAATGGGTTGCTGGTGGAGGCGGAAATGATAGCGTCTTTTAAGAGACTCCTGGACGGGTATATGGAGCTCAGAAAAATAGAGGGCAATGGATAATCATAGGTAATTTCTCAGGTTTGTGAGCCGAAGGGCCTGTATTGTGCTGTAGGTTTTCTATGTTCTATGTTTCCATCTTTCTAAATAATTAGTGCTTTAAAAGAGCAAAAAAATGAGTGAAGATGTGTTTATGGGTTCAGTGTTTATTCAGAAATCTGATGGCAGAGGGAAAAAAGCTGTTCCTGAATCACTGGGTGTGTTTTCAAGCTCCCGTACTACCTCCTTGATGATAGCAATGGGAAGAGGGCATGTCCTGGGTGCGATGGATGTCTGCTTTTTGAAGCATCATCTTTTGAAGATGTCCTCGATGCTGGAGAGTCTAGTTTCCATGTTGGAGCTGGCTGAATTTGCACCTTTCTGCAACTTTTTCTGATCCTGTGCAGTGGCCCCTCCACACCAGACGGCGATGCATCAATATGTTGGACCCAGGATAGATCTTCAGAGGAACTTGAAACTGCTGATCCCCGGAAGAGGACTGGGGTGTGTTCCCTCGCCTTACCCTTCACAATTCACAATTACTTGCTCAGGTGTTGCTGTTGCAACACCACTCAACCAGCTGGTCTGTCTCATGCCTGTACACCTCCTTGTCATCATCTGAGATTCTGGCACCAATAGTTGTGTTGCAGCAAATTTATAGATGGCATTCGAATTGTGCCTAGCTACACAGTTGTGAAAATAAATAAACAGTCACTGTTTTCTGGCTAAGACCTTTCATCAGGACTGGAAAGGAAGGGGGAAGATGCCAGAATAGAAAGGTTGGGGGAGAATGCTGGCTGGAAGGTAATAGGTGAAGCCAAGTGGTTAGGAAAGATAAAGGGCTGGGGAAGAAGGATTCTGATTGGAGAGGGGGTGGGCCATAGGAGAACAGGAAGGAGAAAGTGACCTCGGGGGAGACAAGTGAGAAGAGGTTAGAGTGGGAAATGGAAGATAAGGGGAAGGGGAGAAATCGGCTACCCAGGTGGAATATCAGGTGTTGCTCCTCCACCCTGAGGGTGGCTCATCTTGGCACAAGAGGAGGTCATAGATCAACATGTCAAATGGAAACTCATCACGCAAAGACAGGTGGAAATTAACGTTGGCAAAGGGACACAACAAAACCACAGAGAGACACAGTTGGGTGTTCTGGGTGGGCAGGGATCAGGAAAATGAAAATAATGTTGAAAAAAAGTGAAATTGTCCAATTCAGATTTAAAAGTACATTGAGACTCTTAGATAGATACATGGAGCTTCAAAAAATAGAGGGCTATGCGATAGGGAAATTCTATGCAGCTTCTCGAGTAGGTTACGTAGACGACATGCCATTGTGGACAGAAGGGTCAATAATGTGCTGTAAATTTCTATGTTTCTGTGGTCCATCATTCTCAGAAGGCCCCTGTGCACGTGGATAAACAGTGGCTGGATGGTCAACTGTAGATAGTACACAGTTCAGAGCAAGACTGTTAACAGTGTTGATGAGTAGAGTGATCTTGGAGTCCAAGTTCATAGTTACCTAAAAGTGGCTACAGAGCTGATAGGGTGGTTAAGAAGGCTTATGGCATGCTTGCCTTTACTAGTCAAGCCATTGAGTTCAAAAGTCAGGAAGTTATGTTGCAGATTTATAAAACTATAGTTAGGCTGCACCTGGAGTATTGCATACAGTCCTGATCTGATAGGAAAGATGTTGAAGCTTTACAGAGGGTGCAGGAGAAGTTCACCAGGATGTTGCCTGGTTTACAGGACATGTGCTATAACAGGAGGATGGACAAATTTGGGTTGTTTTCTCTGGAGCGGCGGAGGCTGAGGGGAGATCTGATTATGATTATCAGGATTATGAGAGGCGTCGAGAGAGTAGACAGTCAGTAACTTTATCCCAGGATTGAAATGTCTAATTCTAGAG
Organism: Hypanus sabinus; assembly: GCF_030144855.1. NCBI lineage: Eukaryota > Metazoa > Chordata > Chondrichthyes > Myliobatiformes > Dasyatidae > Hypanus > Hypanus sabinus. The sequence continues at coordinate 2,775,579 of NC_082717.1, read as the reverse complement.
GGCATACAATGAAAAATACAATAATCTCAAAGGAGCTGTTTGGGCAAGATTTTTACCACGAGAGGATGGGTGTCTGGAATGCACTGCCAGGGTGGTGGTAGAGGTAGGTACAGTCTTAACTAAAAAAGCAATACGGAGAGAAAAAATCAGGTATGAGCTCAGTCTAGCCAGGAATATAAAAGGGGATAGCAAAAGCTTTTCTAGCTATGTGAAGAGAAAGAAGATAGTTAAGAACAATGTTGGCCCCTTGAAGAATGAATTGGGAGAAATTGTTATGGGAAACAGGGAAATGGCAACAGAATTTAATGCGTACTTTAGATCTGTCTTCACCAGGGAGGACACAAGCAATCTCCCAGATGTATGGATGGGCCAGGGTCATAAGATATCAGAGGAATTGAGACAGATTGACATTAGGAAAGAAACTGTGATGAGTAGACTGGTAGGACTGAAGGCTAATAAATCCCCGGGTCCAGATGGTCTGCATCCGAGGGTTCTAAAAGAGGTGGCTCAGGAAATTGCGGATGCATTGGTAATCATTTTCCAATGTTCCTTAGATTCAGGATCAGTTCCTGAAGATTGGAGAGTGGCTAATGTTGTCCCACTTTTCAAGAAGGGAGGGAAGGAAAAAACGGAGAACTATCGCCCTGTTAGCCTAACGTCAGTCGTGGGGAAGATGCTTGAGTCCATTATTAAGGACGAAATTGTGGCACATCTAGATGGCAGAAATAGGATTAGGCCGAGCCAGCATGGATTTACCAAGGGCAAATCATGCTTGACTAATCTGTTGTAGTTTTTTGAGGGTGTAACAAGGATGTTAGATGAGGGTAAGCCAGTAGATGTTGTGTACCTAGATTTTCAGAAGGCATTCGATAAGGTGCCACATAGGAGATTGGTGAGTAAAATCAGAGCTCATGGCATTGGGGGCAGGGTTTCAACATGGAAAGAAAACTGGTTGGCAGATAGAAAGCAAAGGGTAGCAGTGAATGGGTGTTTCTCGGACTGGCTGGAGGTGACTAGTGGGGTACCACAGGGCTCTGTATTGGGACCACAGCTCTTTACGATTTATGTCAATGATTTAGATGAGGGCATTGAAAACTATATCAGCAAGTTTGCTGACGATACTAAACTGGGTGGCAGTGTGACATGCGAAGAGGACGTTAGGAGAATACAGGGAGACTTGGATAGGCTGGGTGAGTGGGCAGATACTTGGCAGATGTCATTCAATGTGAATAAATGTGAAGTTATCCACTTTGGAAGCTGGAACAAGAGGGCAGAGTATTGTCTGAACGGTGTCGAGTTAGGTAAGGGAGAAATGCAAAGAGACCTAGGAGTCCTAGTTCACCAGTCAATGAAGGTGAATGAGCAAGTGCAACAGGCAGTGAAGAGGGCAAATGGAATGTTGGCCTTTGTTACAAGGGGAATTGAATACAAGAGCAAGGATGTCCTTTTGCATTTGTACAGGGCCCTGGTGAGACCACACCTGGGATATTGTGTACAGTTTTGGTCTCCAGGTTTAAGGAAGGACATTCTGGCAATTGAGGAAGTGCAGCGTAGATTCACTAGTTCGATTCCTGGGATGGCAGGGCTGTCTTATGCAGAGAGATTGGAGAGATTGGGCTTGTACACGCTGGAATTGAGGAGATTGAGAGGGGATCTGATTGAAACGTTTAAGATAATTAAAGGATTTGATAGGATTGAGGTAGGAAATATGTTCCAGATGTTGGGAGAGTCCAGTACCAGAGGGCATGGATTGAGAATAAGAGGTCAGTTATTTAAAACAGAGTTGAGGAAGAGCTTCTTCTCCCAGAGAGTTGTGGAGGTGTGGAATGCACTGCCTCGGAAGACGGTGGAGGCCAATTCTCTGGATGCTTTCAAGAAGGAGCTGGATAGATATCTGATGGATAGGGGAATCAAGGGATATGGGGACAAGGCAGGGACTGGGTATTGATAGTGAATGATCAGCCATGATCTCAGAATGGCGGTGCCGACACGAGGAGCCGAATGGTCTACTTCTGCACCTATTGTCTATTGTCTAGTTGAGACTTTTAAGGGACATTTAGATACGCAGATTGAGGAAAATGGAATGATATGTGCTGATTAGAGAGATTCAAGAGAATGTCAATGAGAATAATTCCAGTAATTAAACGTTAATATACGAGGACTCTCTACCTGTACTCACTGGAGTTAAGGAGAATGGGGCTGGGTCTCATTGAAAGGCCTAGATAGAGTGGATGTGAAGACCAGAGGGACAAGAGGTCACGGCCTCAGAATAGAGGGAGGTGCAGTTGGAACAGAGATGGGGGGAGTTTCTTCAGTGAGAAGGTGGTGAATCTGTGGGATTCATTGCCACAGATGGATGTGGAGGAAAAGTCATTGGGTGTATTTGAAGTGGAGATTGATGAGTTCTTGATTAATCAGGACTTCAAAGGTTACAGGGAGAAGGCCCAAAAATGGGGTTGAGAGGAAAAATAAATTTACCATAATGGAATGGTGCAGCAAACACTGTGAGTTGACTGGCTTAATTCGGCTCCTATGTCTTAAGGTCTGATGTTGATACACAAGAACTTGAAACTGCTCACCTTTTGTGAACGTCTGTAGAAGTATAACATGAGCACAGAATGTGTGAGCTCCAGTTTACTGCAACAGGAACTGCACGCAGAAGTAAGGAGGTTTCTCTTCACTTGTGCAGTCCTGTGGTGAGACCACATCTGGAGCACTGAGTCTGCATCTTCTTGTTTAAGGAAGGACGTAAGCTCATTGGAAGAAGACTGTAAGACATAGGATAGAATTAGGCCATTTGGCTCATTGAGTCTGCTTCACTATTCACTCATGGCTGATTCTTTTCTCCCCTCCTCAGCCCCACTCTCCATCCTTCTCTCCATAACCTTTGATGCCGTGTTCAAACGAGAACCTATCAATCTCCGCCTTAAATACACCCAACAGCCTGGCTTCCACTGCTGCCTGTGGTAATAAATTCCACATGTTCACCTCCTTTTAGCAAAAGAAATGCTTTAAATGGATGCCCCTCTATCCTGAGGCCATGCCCTCTTGTCCCAGACTCTCACCATGAGAAACATCCTTTCCACATCTACTTTGTCTAGGCCTTTCAATATACGAAAGATTTCAGTGAGATCCCCCACTCATCCTTCTAAATCCCAGTGAGAACAAGCCCAGAGCCATCAAATGTTCCTCATATGATAACCCTTTCACTCCTGGAATCATTCTTCTGAACCACCTCTGAACCCTCTCCAATGCCAGCACATCTTTTCTGAGATGAGGGGCCCAAAACTGTTCACAATACTCAAGGTGAGGCCTCACCAGTGCCTTATAAAGCCTCAGCATCACATCCCTGCTCTTGAATTCCAGACCTCTTGAAATGAATGCTAACATGGCATTTGCCTTCCTCACCACTGACTTGATCTGCAAGTTAACCTTCAGGGTGTTCTGCATAAGGATTCCCAAGTTCCTTTTCATCTCAGATTTTTGGATTTTTGCCCATTTAGAAAATAGTTTGCACACTTATTTCAACTACCAAAGTGCATGAACATGCATTTCAGTTGCCACTCTCTTGCCCATTCTCCTAATCTAAGTCCTCTACAGCCTACCTGTTTCCTCAACACTACCTGCCCCTCCACCAATCTTTGTATCAACTCTAAACTTGGAAACAAAGATATCTATTTCATCATATAAATCATTTACATACAGCATAAAAAGAAGTGGTCCCAACACTGACCCCTGCGGAACACCACTAATCACTGGCAGGCAACCAGACAAGGATCCTTTTATCCCCACTCGCTGCCTCCTACCAATCAGCCAATGCTCTAACCATGCCAGTATCTTTCCTGTAATGCCATAGGCTGATACCTTGGTAACCCGCACCTTGTCAAAGGCCTCCTGAAATTCCAAATATGCAACATCCACTACATCTCCGTTACTATCCTACTTGTAATCTCCTCAAAGATTTCCAATGTGTTCGTCAGACAAGATTTTCCCTTAAGGAAACCATGCTGACTTCGTCCTATTTCATCTTTTCCCTCCTAATGATGCTTTTAGTTGTTCTCTGTAGGTTTTTAAAAGCTTCCCAATCCTCTATCTTTCTGCTAATTTTTGCTTTGCTGTATGCCCTCTCTATTGCTTTTACATTAGCTTTGATTTCCCTTGTCAACCACAGTTGTACTATTTTGCCATTTGAGTATTTCCTTATTTTTGGAATAAACTCACATCATTGCTGTCATTCTTGTCAGCAGCTCCTTCCAACTTACTTTGACCAACTCCTCTCTCATACCACTGTAATTTCCCTTCACTGAAATACTGCCATGTCAGACTTTACTTCCTCCCTATCAGATTTCAAGTTGAAATCAATCAGATTGTGTTCATTTACTTTAAACTCCCTAATCACCTCTGGTTCATTATATAACACTCAGCCCAGTATAGCTGATTCCCTAATAGGCTCAAAGACAAACTACTCTTAAAAAGCCTCCTTGTATAATGTTGGCCTCCCCCCCCCCCCCTCGGGTTCAGGTATAACTCATCACTTTTGTACAGGTCATATCTCCCCCAGAAGAGATCCCAATGATCCAAGAACCTGAAACCCTGCCCTCTGCACCAGCTTCTCAGCCATACTTTTATCTGCCTAATCATCCTGTTTCTATCCTCACTGGCACGTGACACAGGTTGCAATACAGAAATTACTACCCTGGATATCCTGTTTCTCAGCTTTCTGTTTAGCTCTCTAAATTCTCTCTTCAGGACCTCTTTGCTTTTCCTTCCAATGTCATTGATACCAATATGTACCAAGATATCTGGCTGCTCCCCCTTCCCCTCCCAAATCAATGGCGGGAGCAGGCCACAGCAACGAGGTTTCACACAACTTGGCGACACTTGTTTGAAAGGAGAGCTTTGCGGGCTCATTCCGCTGGCCTAATCGTGGCGATCTGAAACGTCCCTGTCCCGGGAACCTGGAAGGCAACATGCCATCTGGGAGTCCCATTTATGTCCACAGAATTTCCTGTCTGTTCCTCTGACTATCGAGTCCCCTATCCCTACCACTCCCTCTTTCTTTTTTGCTCCACGGACCCATGCTCTGTGCCAGTAACCTGGTCTCCATGGTGTTTCCTTGGGAGGTCATCCCCCACAACAGTATCCAAAGCGGTACACTTATTTTTGAGGGGAATGGCCACGGGGTGCTCTGTGCTAAATGCCTCTTCACATCTCCATTTCTCCTGACAGTCACCCAGCCACTCGCCTCCTGCAACTTCGGGGTGACAATTCCCTGTAACTCTGATCAATCATCTCCTCACTATCTAGCTGCTGCTCCAGATTCCTAACATGGTCTTCGAGGAGCTGCAGCCGGATGCACTTCATGCAGATGTAGTTCCCCAGGAGACTCTGGGTCTCCCAGGACTCCAACATCCTGCATGAAGAACACACAACTGCCATTTACTACGCTAGGTACAGTAAGAGAGAGAAAAAGGGAACCTTCATAGAAACTTACCCTGAGCCTCCTTTGAGCCAAAACCTGACACTTCTACTCTCACCGCTGGCTCACTCCCAACAATGTAATTTAATTTCATTCGCTGTGCTCTGCCGCTGCCTGATTGGTCCCCGGAGTGAACCCGCAGAGCTCTCCTTTTAAACAAGTATTGTCAACCTGTAAGAAACCTCATCACTGTGGCCTGCAGCCACGGCTGACTGGAACAGGTAGGTTGTCTTCTGAGGAAGATCGGAGAGCTTTGGATTTGTCACTGCTGGGAGTTCGCTATGTGGGAGAGGGGAACTTGTCTGAAACACCTGGTCCTGAGGGAAATGGCAGCTGGATGTGGAAAACGTGCTTGGTGGGGGAACCAGGAATCTGGTCAAGTACAACTGTCACCTGTCTGACACAGAGAAAAGGGTAATCCATTTCCCTCAGATGGGGCAGGCCCTTTGGACCTGCCTCTCTGCAAGAGCAGTGGAGTATCCTTAAGGCAGAGGTAGGCCGATTCACAGTTGGGTCACCAGGAGAGCCAGGGATGTGGGGTTGAGGTCATTGTCAGATCAGCCAAGACATTATTAAATGGGGGAGGAGGCTGTCCTCCTACTTCAGGTATCCTTCTGTTTTACAACAAAAAAGAGGCCATGCTCTCTTCTAGTTAACAACATCAGGAGGGAGGTACAGGAGCCTCAGGACTTGCACCCCCAGGTTCAGGAACAGTTATCACCCCTCAACCATCAGGAGGGAGGTACAGGAGCCTCAGGACTCGCACCCCCAGGTTCAGGAACAGTTATCACCCCTCAACCATCAGGAGGGAGGTACAGGAACCTCAGGACTCGCACCACCAGGTTCAGGAACAGTTATCACCCCTCAACCATCAGGAGGGAGGTACAGGAACCTCAGGACTCGCACCCCCAGGTTCAGGAACAGTTATCACCCCTCAACCATCAGGAGGGAGGTACAGGAGCCTCAGGACTCACCCCCAGGTTCAGGAACAGTTATCACCCCTCAACCATCAGGAGGGAGGTACAGGAGCCTCAGGACTCACCCCCAGGTTCAGGAACAGTTATCACCCCTCAACCATCAGGAGGGAGGTACAGGAACCTCAGGACTCGCACCACCAGGTTCAGGAACAGTTATCACCCCTCAACCATCAGGCTCCTGAACCAGAGTGAATAACTTCACTCTCCAAAACACTGAACTGATTCACTTTCAAGGGCTCTGCAGCTCATGTTCTCAGTATTATCTATACGTCTATCTATCTATTTATTCAATTCTTCTTTTTGCACATTGATTGTTAGACTTTATGTGTAGCGTTTCATTCATTCTATTTATTTCTCTAAGTACCTGCTACAAAACGAACCTTGGGGTAGTAAAAGTAGACAGCGTGTAGAACATCGAACAGCGCAGGTACAGGCCCTTCAGCCCAACCCAATTAAATTCAGATGATTAGCTCATTCCTTCTGTCTTCACAATGTCCACACCCTTCCATTTTCCTCACATTCATGTGCCTATCTAAATATTTCTTAACAGTCTCAGATGTATCTGCCTCTACCACCACCCCAGGCAGATGAAGAGCTTGAAGCGTTGTTGAGAGTCCCCACCACCCATCCCACAATCTCTCTGACCCACCACCGTCAGGATGGAGGTACAGGAGTTTCAGGACTGGGACTGTCAGACTGGGTAACAGCTTCTTCCCTCGGGCTGTGAGACTAATGGATACCCTGTCAACACTGGGGTCTCGTTTCCACCACCCATCCCACAATCTCTCTGACCCACCACCGTCAGGATGGAGGTACAGGAGCATCAGGACTGGGACTGTCAGACTGGGTAACAGCTTCTTCCCTCAGGCTGTGAGACTAATGGATACCCTGTCACCACTGGGGTCTCATCACCAGGACAGTGAGTCATAAAGTCTTAGAACAGCACAGAAACAGGCTCTTTGGCCACTTAGTCTGTTCCAAGCCATTGAAACTGCCCTAGTGTTGATGGTTTACCTGTGCTGCACACTACATGCATTCTGAATTGTATTCTGTTCACATATTCATGATAATATCTGGTTTTATGTGCTGTGTGATATATGTAATGTGGGTGCACCGTGAACTGCAGGAACATTGTTTCATTTAGTTGTATGTGAAACAACAACCGCAGATGGCAGTAAACTTGAACTTGAACATGTGCCACAGCTGGTCCAGTGAGGCGTATGTCTGCTCCTGGCACAGGTCGATCAGTCCAACCCATCCATGCTAACTGCACTGTACAGCCAGGTGGTCCCCTCTGCCCCGCAGCCCTCTAACCCTCTGCCTTCAGAGATTGGGGCTGAGTGGGAAATGGAATGGCCTCATTCTGCTCCTATATCTAATGATTATTTCCATGTACTGACCTCAGCCCGAAATGCCAACTGTTTAGAACATAGAACAGCACAGAAACAGGCCTTTTGGCCCACAATGCTGTGCCAAGCAATTTAAATTAGTAATCAAATGGCCAATCTAATCCCTTCTGCCTGCATAATCTCCATACCCTTCCATTTTCCTCTCATTCATGTGACTATCTAAACATCTCTTAAAAGCCCCTGATGTATCTGCCTCTACCACCACCCCAGGCAGGGCATTCCAAGTACCCACCACTCTCTGTGTAAAAAAAAAACACTTGCCCCTCAGATCTCCTTTGAAATTCCTCCCGATACCGGAAATGCGTAAGTTTATTCCCCTCCGTAGACATTCCCTGACCAGCATTTTGTCTGTGTTGTTCAACATCTCCAGAATCTTTTGCATCCACGTCCTTATCTCAGTGTTGCAATGTGCCTGTCTCAACCATTCATTCCAGTGTCTTTCTGAGTACACACCACCCTCAGTGTGAAAAATCTGCCCAAATGACACTTCTTAAGTTATCTCCCCTGACCTTTAAACCGCTTTGTTTTTAGCACCCCCTCCCTGGGAGACAAAAGCTACTTGCAATTGCCCTGTGTATGCCCATCATGGTACAATATACCCCAATCAGGTCACCCCTCACCCCTCAGTTTCCTGTCTTCCAACATTCCTGCTGCTGTTACTCACCTCCATCTACGTGCATGGTTTTTGCAATGCCTGCCGTTTCCGTTCAGGGTTTCGGAGAGGGGTGGGTGGGGGTTGCTGCTTTCAATAGAAACACCAGCAAGAGGGGAATGCTGCCTCTGGTGGCTGGCGTTAACCCTTGGAGTGCTGAAGAACGCACCTCGTTCTTTAACCCTTTGTGTGACAGAGAGTCATAGAGCATTACAGAATGAAAAACAGGCCCTTTGGCCCAGCTAGTCTGTGCTGAACTATTATTCTGCCTGGTCTTATCAACCTGCAGCCAAGTTATAGCCTTCCATACCCCTCCCATCCACATACCTATCCAAACTACCTTTGAATGATGAAACTGAACAAGCATCCACCACTTCTGTTGGCAAATCATTCCATACTCTCACCACCCTCTGAATGGAGAAGTTCGGCCTCATGTTCCTCTTGAACATTTCATTTTTCACTTTCAACCCATGCCCTCTTGTAGTCCCACCCTAACACAGTGGAAAAAGCCTGCTTGCTTTGACCAGATTTATACCTCTATCAAATCTCCCCTCAATCTCCTATGCTCCAGGGAGTAAAGTCCACCCCTAATCAGCCTTTCCTGTAACGGAAGGTCCTTCAATGCTGTCAGCATCCTTGTACGTTTTCAAGGGTGTCTGTGAAAGGCAGGTTGGGTACGAGTCACAACTTCCTCAGGAATGTGGGGCTCGGCTGCCTGCCCTGCAGAGAGGAATGTGCAGTGGGCTTGCCGGAACACAGCCTGGTCTGCCTACGGCAAAAGGAGAAGCATACACTGGCACCAGCCCAGGCCTGCTTTCAGTAGGATGCTGAGTGAGAAACTACACAATCACACTCTCTCTCTCTCTCTCTCTCTCTCTCTCTCTCTCTCTCTCACTCTCTCTCACACACACACTCTCTCTCTCTCTCTCTCTCTCTCTCTCTCTCACTCTCTCTCACACACACACTCTCTCTCTCTCTCTCTCTCTCTCTCTCTCTCTCTCACACACTCTCACACTCTCACACTCTCACACTCTCACACTCTCACACTCTCACACTCTCACACTCTCACACTCTCACACTCTCACACTCTCACACTCTCACACTCTCACACTCTCACACTCTCACACTCTCACACTCTCACACTCTCACACTCTCACACTCTCACACTCCAGAGGTGTGGAAGGGGGAGAGGGTGTGTCTGTTTATGTATCTGAAGTGGTTGCTGTTCAGAGTCTTAATTCAGTAGGGAGGCATGGGAGCATCGTGCTTAGAGCAATTCTTTACAGTGTGAAGTGTAGTAGAACAGAGGGACCAGGGAATGGAGATCCATAATTCCTTGAAAGTGGCATCATGAGTGCAGAGAGTTGAAAAGGCACTTTGGCCTTCCTGAATCAATGTACTGAGTACAAGAATTGGGATGCTAAGTAGAAGTTGTATAAGGCATTAGTGAGGCCAGATTTGGAGTAATTCATCCAGTTTTGCTCACCTGCCCGGAGGAAAGATATTCAGATTGAAAAAGTGCTGAGAAAATTTACAAGGGTGTTGTCAGGACTTGAGGGCCTGAATAAGTGAGGGCTTGATTTCCAAGAGCATAGGGGAATGAGGGGAGATTTGATAGAGGCATACACAGTGATGTGGGGTATAGATAGGGTAAATGCAAGCTGGCTTTTTCCACTGAGGTTGGGTAAGATTAGCTTTAGAGGTCATGGGTTAAGGGTGAAAGGTGAAATGTTTAAGGGGAACATTAGGGGAGCTTCATCACTCAGAGCGTGCTGCCAGTCGAATTGGTGGATGCAGGTTTGATTTCAGCATTTAAGGGAAGTTTGGATAGGTACATGGATGGGAGGGGAATGGAAGCTCCAGGTGCAGGGTGATGAGACTTGGCAGAACTACAGTTCAGCATGGACTAAATGGGCTGAAGGGCTTTGACGTAGATTGAGTGGACAGCCAGTAACTTGTCCTCAGGGTAGAAATGGCTAATAAGAGGGGTATAACTTCAAGGTAGAGTGGTATAGTGGCATCCAAACCGGACTTCGAGGCGAGTGGTCCTGGGTTTGAATCCGACTGGCTCCCTGTAAGTTTTCCATCCAAACTGGGTTGAGCATTGCGGAGAGGAACACAAACTTTAAGGTGTTTGGAGTAAAGACTATGGTCTAGGTGCAGGCTGATGGGGCTAGGCAGGATAAGAGTTCAGCACAGACTAGATGGGCCTAAAGGTCTGCAGTGCTCTGTGACTCAATGACTCTATTGTGTAATGAATGGGAAGACAAGGATTTAGAGTAAGAAGAATGAGAGGTAGAGGGTATGTGAAGGGGACTTCCTTCACCCAGCAGGGAGTGGTGAGTTCCTGGAGCACACTGCCAGAGTGAGAGAGGTGGAGAGGCTTCTGAGGAGATTCCCCTGAACGTTGTTGGAGATTGAGAGGTTTGAACATGAGGAGACACAGGAGAGGCTCTCAGGGATGGAGGAGGTTGAGAAGGGACATTGGGCAGTACTGTGACGTAGTGGTTGGTGTGACACTATTTCAGACCAGAGCATTGATTCAATCCCAGTGTGTTCTGTGAGGAGTTTCTACATTCTCCCCGTGAAATGTGTGGGTCTTCTCTAGGTGCTCTGGTTTCCTCCCGCAGTCCAAAGTAAGCTAAATGGTGATTATAAATTGTCCCTCAATTAGGCTAGGGTTAAAGAGGTGGGTTACTGGGCAGTGTGGCTCAAAAGGGCCTGTTTCGCACAGTATCTTTAAATAAATACGTATACTATTATTAGTGTCTAAAATTCTGAGAGGTATAGATTGCAGGAAGTCTCCCCGTTTCAGAAATGGATAGGATTGGATTTAAGGTGAGGGGAAAGAAATTCGAAGGGCATCTGAGGAGGGTTTTTCTCACCCAGAGAGAGGTAGGTTTGTGAAAAACTCCGGGAGAGGCAGAATACTGACAGTGTGGAAGAACAATCTATGAACACTTGAATCTTCCAGGCAGAGAGGACATTGGGTGAAATGTTGGGACTTAGAATAAAATACCCAAGTCAGTCTGGATGTGGCAGCACGGCCTGGCATGGAAACACCAATGCCCAGGAACAAAGAAGTGTACTGAAAGTAATGGATACCGCCCAGTCCGTCACAGGTAAATCTCTGCCTGCCACAGAGCACATTGACACGAAGCACTGCTGCAAGAGAACAGCATCCATCATCAGGGACCCCCACCACCCAGGCCGTGATCTCTCCTCACTGCTGCCATCAGGAAGGAGGTACAGGAACCTCAGGACCCACACCACCAGGGATCAGGAAGTTATTACCCCTCAACCATCAGGCTCTTGAACCAACGTGGATAACTTTCGCTCACTTCAACTGTGAACTGAATGTATGAGCTACATTCTCACTTTCAAGGACTCAGTAACTTATGGGCTCGTATTATTTATTCATTTATTTATTTTTGCATAAATTACCGCCTTCTGCACACTGCTTGTTTGTTAGTCTTTCATTTCCCGTAAATGCCGGCAGGAAAATGAATCTCAGGGTTGGACATGGTGATGTACACATACTTTAACCTTTGATGTTGTGAGCCGAGCAGCCTGTTTCTGTGACTGTTAAAAATAAAAAAGAAATATAGAGCAAGAATAACTTTTGAGGTGAGGCAGGTTTTCAACTCTCAGGCCTGCTCCTGGACGGACCCATACTAGCAAAACCACAATGTCGTGCAGGTCGACACTCTCTGCTCGATCAGCAGCTGTAAATAACCCCCCCCAGTCTCACCCTCTGCTTCGTTTCATCTCCTCTGCTCGATCAGTAGCTGTAAGTAGCCCCCCAGTCTCACCCTCTGCTTCGTTTCATCTCCTCTGCTCGATCAGTAGCTGTAAATAGCCCCCCAGTCTCACCCTCTGCTTCGTTTCATCTCCTCTGCTCGATCAGTAGCTGTAAATAGCCCCCCAGTCTCACCCTCTGCTTCGTTTCATCTCCTTTGCTTGGCTGGGACTATTCCTGTGCTCTGGATGTTACTGTGAAGTGCTCGAACTAAAGCTCAGAGTGGGTAACGAGTGGGTAACGTTTCTGTTGAGCTGCAGTTGATGGAGAAACATTTGAGAGACCTTAACCAAAACTCAGGGATTTATTTAATTTATTAGAGGTACAGTGTGGAACTGGTCACGTCGCCCAGCAACCCACCAATTGAACCCTAGTCTAATCACAGGACAATTTACAATGACCTATTAACCTACTGCTAGGCACATCTTTGGATTGTAGGAGGAGACCAGGGACCCCAAAAAAACCCACGTGCTCACAAGAGGGAACATGCAAGTGAGGCCACCTGAGTTGAATTCTGATGCCCCAGGCTGTGCAATACTGTTGCGTTAACAGCTTGCCCTGGATTCTGGAAATACCCTGCAGGTGTGGCAGCGTCTGTGGAGAAAGGAATGGAGCGAATGTCTCATCGCTTCACAGAGTTGGACCACAGGCCATTCAGCATTACTCATTCATAGCGGCCGAGTTGCCAAATTGAACAAGACCCATGTGCCTTCTTTTGGACCGTATTCCTCTCAATCTTCACATTAGGCAGCCCGTGTAGTGTAATGGTTAGCACAGCACTTCCAGGTGCTGATGAATTGGGTTCAGTTTCTGTAAGGAGTTTGTATGTTCTCCCTGTGACACGTGGGTTTCCTCCGGGTGCTCTGGCTTTTTCCCACATACGGATTAGGGTTAATGAGTTGTGAGCAAGCTATGTTGGCGCCAGAAGCACAGCAATGCTTGCGGGCTGCCCCCAGCACATCCTCAGACTGTGTTAGTCACTGACAGAAATGAAGCATTTCACTGTACATACGACAAATAAATCAAATCTTAATCTGTAATCCTCATCCATGTAACTGCCCAATTGTCTTATTAAATGTTGCAATTATACCTGTGCCTCTTTCTCTTCCTCTGGCAGCTCATTTCATGTACACAGCACCCTCTGTGGGAAAAGCTTGGATTTCAGAATTCCTTTAAATCTTTCCCCTCTCCTACATCTCAGGCCAAAGGAATTTTCCCCCCTTTTTAAAACCACAAAAACATCTACTGTCAACATCAGCAGGTTTATCTGTCTTCTATTTTTTGTAATTGTAGAGCTATAACCACAAACCCTACCCAGATTCTTAATCAACACCATCCTTCTCAGTCAGTACAGTGAACAACAGTTTGTGCTTTGCCTCCATCTCTGGCTCAATCCACAGCTTTCATGCATTTTGGTGAAAATGGAAAATTGGTTTATTAATGTCATCTGTACGAGATCCAGTGAGCTGTTCTAGTAAGCTGTTCACACAAATCAAATCAGTACACAGTTCAATGAGGCAGAACAAGGGAAATAATACCCAAATGCAGAATGAAGTGTAATAGCTACAGAGAGAGTACAGTGCAGGCAGACAATAAATACCAAGATGAGATTCTCTAACAACGCGATTCTACTCCTACACGTACAGCACCTGCAGTGTACTTTGTGCTTGCAATTCTGCTCCTATTGTGTGCGTTGCTCTGGATTTCCAGCATCTGCAAAATTTATCTTGTAGCGTTTGATGTTCTAAATACAAAACCTAATTGCAGCGCCTCAACCCTTTCGGAATATTTTGTGCATGCTTGCCCAGAGAGTTTCAGTCACAGTCAGGTGGCCCATAGCTGTTGTAAAAGTGCAGAGGCCCAGGGTTCTGAGCAAGTTTTGTGTGGAGGGAGAGGGTTCTGAGCGAGTTTTGTGTGGAGGGAGGGGGTTCTGAGCGGGTGTTGTGTGGAGGGAGAGGGTTCTGAGCGGGTGTTGTGTGGAGGGAGAGGGTTCTGACCGAGTGTTGTGTGGAGGGAGAGGGTTCTGACCGAGTGTTGTGTGGAGGGAGAGGGTTCTGACCGAGTGTTGTGTGGAGGGAGAGAGTTCTGACCGAGTGTTGTGTGGAGGGAGAGGGTTCTGAGCGAGTGTTGTGTGGAGGGAGAGGGTTCTGAGCGAGTGTTGTGTGGAGGGAGAGGGTTCTGAGCGAGTGTTGTGTGGAGGGAGAGGGTTCTGAGCGAGTGTTGTGTGGAGGGAGAGGGTTCTGACCGAGGGTTGTGTGGAGGGAGAGGGTTCTGAGCGAGTTTTGTGTGGAGGGAGGGGGTTCTGAGCGGGTGTTGTGTGGAGGGAGAGGGTTCTGAGCGGGTGTTGTGTGGAGGGAGAGGGTTCTGACCGAGTGTTGTGTGGAGGGAGAGGGTTCTGAGCGAGTTTTGTGTGGAGGGAGGGGGTTCTGAGCGGGTGTTGTGTGGAGGGAGAGGGTTCTGAGCGGGTGTTGTGTGGAGGGAGAGGGTTCTGACCGAGTGTTGTGTGGAGTGAGAGGGTTCTGACCGAGTGTTGTGTGGAGGGAGAGGGTTCTGACCGAGTGTTGTGTGGAGGGAGAGGGTTCTGACCGAGTGTTGTGTGGAGGGAGAGGGTTCTGAGCGAGTGTTGTGTGGAGGGAGAGGGTTCTGAGCGAGTGTTGTGTGGAGGGAGAGGGTTCTGAGCGAGTGTTGTGTGGAGGGAGAGGGTTCTGACCGAGGGTTGTGTGGAGGGAGAGGGTTCTGACCGAGTGTTGTGTGGAGGGAGAGGGTTCTGAGCGAGGGTTGTGTGGAGGGAGAGGGTTCTGACCGAGGGTTGTGTGGAGGGAGAGGGTTCTGAGCGAGTGTTGTGCGGAGGGAGAGGTTTCTGACTGAGGGTTGTGTGGAGGGAGAGGGTTCTGAGCGAGGGTAGTGTGGAGGGAGAGGGTTCTGAGCGAGGGTAGTGTGGAGGGAGAGGGTTCTGAGTGAGTGTTGTGTGGAGGGAGAGGGTTCTGACCGAGGGTTGTGTGGAGGGAGAGGGTTCTGAGCGAGTGTTGTGCGGAGGGAGAGGTTTCTGACTGAGGGTTGTGTGGAGGGAGAGGGTTCTGAGCGAGGGTAGTGTGGAGGGAGAGGGTTCTGAGCGAGGGTAGTGTGGAGGGAGAGGGTTCTGAGTGAGGGTTGTGTGGAGGGAGAGGGTTCTGACCGAGGGTTGTGTGGAGGGAGAGGGTTCTGACCGAGTGTTGTGTGGAGGGAGAGGGTTCTGACCGAGTGTTGTGTGGAGGGAGAGGGTTCTGACTGAGTGTTGTGTGGAGGGAGAGGGTTCTGACTGAGTGTTGTGTGGAGGGAGAGGGTTCTGACCGAGTGTTGTGCGGAGGGAGAGGTTTCTGACCGAGGGTTGTGCGGAGGGAGAGGTTTCTGACCGAGGGTTGTGCGGAGGGAGAGGGTTCTGACCGAGGGTTGTGCGGTGGGAGAGGGTTCTGACCGAGGGTTGTGTGGAGGGAGAGGGTGAGCGAGTGTTGTGTGGAGGGAGAGGGTTCTGACTGAGTGTTGTGTGGAGGGAGAGGTTTCTGACCGAGTGTTGTGCGGAGGGAGAGGTTTCTGACCGAGGGTTGTGCGGAGGGAGAGGTTTCTGACCGAGGGTTGTGCGGAGGGAGAGGGTTCTGACCGAGTGTTGTGCGGTGGGAGAGGGTTCTGACCGAGGGTTGTGTGGAGGGAGAGGGTTCTGACTGAGTGTTGTGTGGAGGGAGAGGGTTCTGAGCGAGTGTTGTGTGGAGGGAGAGGGTTCTGACCGAGGGTTGTGTGGAGGGAGAGGGTTCTGAGCGAGTGTTGTGCGGAGGGAGAGGGTTCTGAGCGAGTGTTGTGCGGAGGGAGAGGGTTCTGACCGAGGGTTGTGTGGAGGGAGAGGGTTCTGAGCGAGTGTTGTGCGGAGGGAGAGGGTTCTGAGCGAGGGTTGTGTGGAGGGAGAGGGTTCTGACCGAGTGTTGTGTGGAGGGAGAGGGTTCTGAGCGAGGGTTGTGTGGAGGGAGAGGGTTCTGACCGGGTGTTGTGTGGAGGGAGAGGGTTCTGAGCGGGTGTTGTGTGGAGGGAGAGGGTTCTGAGCGAGGGTTGAGTGGAGGGAGAGGGTTCTGAGCGAGGCTTGTGTGGAGGGAGAGGGTTCTGAGCGAGGGTTGTGTGGAGGGAGAGGGTTCTGAGCGAGTGTTGTGTGGAGGGAGAAGGTTCTGAGTGAGGGTTGTGTGGAGGGAGAGGGTTCTGAGTGAGGGTTGTGTGGAGGGAGAGGGTTCTGACCGAGTGTTGTGTGGAGGGAGAGGGTTCTGACCGAGTGTTGTGTGGAGGGAGAGGGTTCTGACCGAGTGTTGTGTGGAGGGAGAGGGTTCTGACCGAGTGTTGTGTGGAGGGAGAGGGTTCTGACTGAGTGTTGTGTGGAGGGAGAGGGTTCTGACTGAGTGTTGTGTGGAGGGAGAGGGTTCTGACCGAGTGTTGTGCGGAGGGAGAGGTTTCTGACCGAGGGTTGTGCGGAGGGAGAGGGTTCTGACCGAGGGTTGTGCGGAGGGAGTGGGTTCTGACCGAGGGTTGTGTGGAGGGAGAGGGTTCTGAGCGAGTGTTGTGTGGAGGGAGAGGGTTCTGACCGGGTGTTGTGTGGAGGGAGAGGGTTCTGAGCGGGTGTTGTGTGGAGGGAGAGGGTTCTGAGCGAGGGTTGAGTGGAGGGAGAGGGTTCTGAGCGAGGGTTGTGTGGAGGGAGAGGGTTCTGAGTGAGGGTTGTGTGGAGGGAGAGGGTTCTGACTGAGTGTTGTGTGGAGGGAGAGGGTTCTGACCGAGTGTTGTGTGGAGGGAGAGGGTTCTGACCGAGTGTTGTGTGGAGGGAGAGGGTTCTGACCGAGTGTTGTGTGGAGGGAGAGGGTTCTGACCGAGTGTTGTGCGGAGGGAGAGGGTTCTGACCGAGTGTTGTGCGGAGGGAGAGGGTTCTGACCGAGTGTTGTGTGGAGGGAGAGGGTTCTGACCGAGTGTTGTGCGGAGGGAGAGGGTTCTGACCGAGTGTTGTGTGGAGGGAGAGGGTTCTGAGCGAGGGTTGTGTGGAGGGAGAGGGTTCTGAGTGAGGGTTGTGTGGAGGGAGAGGGTTCTGACCGAGTGTTGTGTGGAGGGAGAGGGTTCTGACCGAGTGTTGTGTGGAGGGAGAGGGTTCTGACCGAGTGTTGTGCGGAGGGAGAGGGTTCTGACCGAGTGTTGTGCGGAGGGAGAGGGTTCTGACCGAGTGTTGTGTGGAGGGAGAGGGTTCTGAGCGAGGGTTGTGTGGAGGGAGAGGGTTCTGAGCGAGGGTTGTGTGGAGGGAGAGGGTTCTGAGCGAGGGTTGTGTGGAGGGAGAGGGTTCTGAGCGAGGGTTGTGTGGAGGGAGAGGGTTCTGAGCGAGGGTTGTGTGGAGGGAGAGGGTTCTGAGCGAGGGTTGTGTGGAGGGAGAGGGTTCTTTTCTTTTTCAATCTTTTTATTGATTTTCATATATACACAAAAAAACATAACATAATAATGAGTAAATTATGAATACAATAGACTTGAAATCACATTGATAATAAGATAACAATATCCTATTAAACATCAACAGAAGAAAATACCTTAATCAATCAAGTCCATATGATTATATATGAAAAAAAAACAAAAATAACCATTAAAAAAGAGAAAAAAAAATTTGAAAATATGTGAAAAAAAGTATATATTAAGAAAAATAAAACACTAAAGTAAACTAACATGGGCAACAATAATAGTTTACAAGTATATGATAGTGTCAACAAACTCCGGAACTCCATACCTGAACATGAATAAGCAGAAAGAAGGTCTGGAAAAGGCCAAATTAATTCATATGAAAATGTCGAATAAACGGTCTCCAAGTTTCTTCAAATTTAATTGATGAGTCAAAAATAGTGCTTCTAATTTTTTCCAGGCTCAGATAAGAAATAGTTTGAGAGAGCCACTGAAACGTGGTAGGAGGATTTACTTCTTTCCAATTTTGTAATATAGACCTTCTGGCCATTAATGTTACAAAAGCAATCATTCGTCTGATTGAAGGGGAAAACTGATTACCATCTTCATTTGGTATGCCAAAAATTGCAGTAATAAAATGAGGTTGTAAATCTATATTCCAAATTGAGGAAATAGTAGTAAATATGTCCTTCCAGTAATTATGTAAAGTGGGACATGACCAGAACATATGGGTCAATGAGGCCACTTCTGAATGACATCTGTCACATTGAGGGTTAATATGAGAGTAGAATCGAGCAAGTTTATCTTTAGACATATGAGCTCTATGTACAATTTTAAATTGTATTAAAGCATGTTTAGCACATATAGAAGAAGAATTAACCATTTGCAAAATTTTTTCCCATTTATCTGTTGATATATTATATCGAAGTTCTTTTTCCCATTCTTGTTTAATTCTAACTGATATTTCTGGTTGTATCTTCATAATCATATTATAAATAAAAGCTACTAATCCCTTCTGACAAGGATTTAAGGTAAAAATCAAATCTGTAATGTCCACCAAAGTTGAATTAGGAAAAGATGGTAAAACTTTATGTAAGAAATTTCTAATTTGTAAATATCTGAAAAAATCAGATTTAGGTAATTCAAATTTGTTGGAAAGTTGATCAAATGACATCAAAGTATCTTCAAAAAAGAGATCACGAAAACATTTTATACCTTTCCTTTTCCATATGTTAAAAGCTTGATCTGTCCAAGAGGGTTTGAAAAAGAAATTAAATAAGATAGGGCTATCAAGAACAAAGTTTTTCAAAGTAAAAAACTTACGAAATTGAAACCAAATTCGTAATGTATGTTTAATAACAGGATTAGATATTTGTTTATTAAATTTAACTTAATCCGCAGGAAGACAAGAACCAAGAACAGAGAATAGAGAATATCCCTTTACCTCATTACATTCCAAATTTACCCACTGTGGGCACAGTGGTGAATCCAAATCTAGTTTCCAATACATTAAATTACGAATATTATTTGCCCAATAATAAAATCTAAAATTGGGTAAAGCTAAACCACCATCTTTTTTTGATTTTTGTAATTGCTTTTTACTTAACCTAGGGTTTTTATTTTGCCACACAAATGAGGAAATTTTTGAATCAATGTTATCAAAAAAAGATTTAGAAATAAAAACTGGTAGGGCTTGAAATAAGTATAAAAATTTCGGTAAAATCATCATTTTAATAGCATTAATCCGACCAATTAATGATAAAAACAAAGAAGACCATCTTGTAGTAAGTTGATGAATTTGATGAAGCATAGGTAAAAAATTCAGTCTAAATAAATCTTTATATTTCTTGGTAATTTTTATACCTAAATAGGTAAAGTTATCAGTAACAACTTTAAATGGTATCCTATCACTCAATAAAGTTTTTGCATTTAAAGGAAATAATTCACTCTTATCTAAATTTAGTTTATAACCAGAAAAAGTACCAAATTGAACCAACAAGGATAAAATAGCGGGAATAGACCTATCAGGGTCAGAAATATATAACAGCAAATCATCAGCATAAAGTGATAATTTGTATAACTTCTCATTACGGGTAATACCAAAAATATTAGGAGATTCACGAATAGCAATAGCTAAAGGTTCTAATGCAATATTAAATAATAAAGGACTTAAGGGACAGCCTTGTCTCGTACCACGAGATAATTGAAAAAAAAGAGGATCTATAGTTATTTGTAAAAACAGAAGCAACAGGTTTATGATATATTAATTTAATCCATGATATAAAGTTAGGACTAAAATTAAAATTTCTCAATGTATTAAATAAATATATCCATTCAACTCTATCAAAAGCTTTTTCAGCATCTAATGAAATAACACATTCTGGGATTGTGGGTGGTGAAGTATGAATTATATTAATCAATTTTCTAACATTAAAAAAGGAATACCGATTCCTCATAAAACCAGTTTGATCTTCTGAAATAATCTGAGATAGTACTTTTTCTAATCTAATAGCTAAAATTTTTGTAAGAATCTTAGAATCTACATTTAATAGTGATATAGAGTGATAAGATGTACATAAAGTAGGATCTTTATCTTTTTTAAGAATTAGAGAAATATTAGCTTCATAAAAAGATTGAGGTAATCTCTTCTTAGCAAACGCATCATTAAAAATTTCACATAACCAAGGAGAGAGCAAAGAAGAAAAAGTTTTAAAAAATTCTACTATATAACCATCAGGACCAGGAGCTTTCCCTGAATTCATTGATGAGATAGCCTCTCCTATTTCCACCATAGAGATAGGAGCATCTAACAGGCTATGGTCTTCATCAATCAGTTTAGGAATATTCAAATTGTTAAAAAAATTATCTATCATGGACTGGTCACCATCAAATTCTGAATGATATAAAGATTTATAAAAATCTTGAAAGGTATTATTAATTTCTTTATGATCAGTAGTTAAATTACCGTCTTGTTTGCGAATTTTAATAATTTGTCGCTTAGTCGAGATAGCCTTTAATTGATTAGCTAACAGTTTACCAGTATGATCACTATGAATATAAAATTGAGCCCTGGTCCTAATTAATTGATTTTCAATTGAAGAAGATAATAGTAAACTATGTTCCATTTGAAGCTCAACTCTCTTCTTATAAAGTTCTTTGGTAGGAGTCACAGAATAAATCTTATCAATTTCCTTGATTTTATCCACTAATAAAGCAATATCTAAATATCTTTGTTTTCTTTTACCAGCAGAATATGAGATAATTTGTCCACGAATAAAAGCCTTAAAAGAGTCCCAAAGTATTCCTCTGTCGATTTCTTCAGTACAGTTTGTTGAGAAGAACAAGTCAATTTGCTGTTTTATATAAGTAATAAATTCTGGGTCTTGAAGCAAAGTAGCGTTAAGCCTCCAAGATCTGATATTATTGGAATAGTCCGAAATCTTAATAGATAACTTCAAAGGTGCATGATCCGAAATAGTAATAGAATCATATTTACAATCAATAACATCCGTTAATAACCGATGATCAATAAGAAAATAGTCAATTCTAGAATAGCTATGATATACATGTGAAAAAAATGAAAATTCTTTATCTTTAGGGTTCAAAAACCGCCATATTTCTGTAATTCCCGAGTCAACCATAAATGAATTAATAAGTAGGGCTGATCTGTTCGGAAGAGTACGAATAGGTTTAGATCTATCCATCAAAGGATTCAAACAACAATTAAAATCTCCACCCATTATCAACATATATTCATTTAGATTAGGAAGAGAGGTAAATAAACGTTTAAAAAATTCAGGGCAGTCAAAGTTTGGAGCATAAATATTAACTAGAACAACTTTCCGATGGAAGAGTAAGCCAGTTATCAACAAAATTCTACCCTGTGGGTCAGAGATAATTTCATGATGTGTAAACGATATTGAGGGATCTATAAAAATAGACACACCCCTAATTTTAGCGGTACAATTCGAATGAAATTGTTGACCCTTCCAGAACCTAAAAAAACGTTGATTATCCTCCCTCCTGATATGGGTCTCCTGTGCAAAGATAATATTAGCATTCAGTCTATGGAATACTTTAAATATTTTTTTTACATTTAATCGGATGATTTAAACCATTAGTATTCCAGGAGATAAAGTTAACAGATTTATCCATCATACCAATATTAATTGTGTGTATCATAAAAGGTTAGAAAGATACATAACCCACAATTCAGGAAGGAGGAAAATTGATTCAGGAGCAACCGGAGAACATGACACCTCAACAATATTAATAGTTTAAAGTCGGCCCATAAACTAAAAGCAAAAAAATAAAAAGCAAAAGCGTGAAAAAAGATCCCTACCCCCTCCCCCCACCCTTCGAAAAAAGATTTACACTCCAAATTTACCCATTGTTGGCAAGGTACCATGACCGATTCTTGTGCCCAAAGTATTAAATATCGAATGTTAACTGCCCAGTAGTAAAATCTTAGGTTTGGCAAATCTAGCATTTTTTTAACTTAATCTAGGATTTTTATTCTGCCACACATACAAGGATATTTTGGAGTCAATAATATCAAAAAAAGATTTAGGAATAAAATTTGGTAATGCTTGAAATAGATATAAAAATTTGGGTAAAATTATCATCTTGATAGCATTAATTTGACCAACCAATGACAAAGATAATGGGGACCATCTGATAATAAGTTGCTTGATTTGGTCAATTAAAGGTAAAAAGTTAACTTTAAATAAATTCGTATGTTTCTTGGTAATTTTAATACCCAAATAAGTAAAATTATCTGTAACAACTTTAAATGGTGTTTATAGACTGAAACTTGCATATCTAATGAAAATAATTCACTCTTATTAAAATTCAGTTTGTAACTAGAAAAGCTACTAAACTGAGCAAACAAGGATAAAATAACAAGAATAGATCTCTCAGGGTCAGATATGTATAGTAACAAATCATCAGCATATAATGATAACTTATAAGTCCCTTCCTTACGGGTAATACCAAAAATATTAGGTGATTCACGAATGGCAACCCCATTCTTCTGCCTATTCTCTGTAACCTTTGATGTCCTGACTATTAAGAATCTACTAACCTTCACTTTAAATATACCCTTGTTAAACAGCCTCATGTGTGACACCTTGAAATATATTTTTAAAAATTAAATTAAAAAAGTAGAGCAAACAGAGAGCAAAAGAAGAGAAAAAAGATAGTGAGATATTGTATTCATGGATTCATTGTCCATTCAGAAATCGGATGGTGAAGGGGAAAAAGCTGTTCCTGAAATATTGAGTGTGTGTCTCAGGCTCTTGTACCTTCTCCCTGATGGTAGCAATGAGGAGAGGACACGTCCTGGGCGATGAGGGTCCTTAATGGTGGACACTGCCTTTATGAGGCATCAGCTGTTGATAATGTGCTGGATGCTGGGGGGGGGGGGAGGTGGGGGCTAGTGCCCATGATGGAGCTGGTTGAGTTTGCAAGTTCCTGCAGCTTTTTCCAATCCTGTCCAACCAGTTAGAATATCCGTTGAGGTCCGTCTGTAGAAATTTGTCAGTGTCTTTGGTGACAATCTCCTCTAACTCCTAATGAAATATAACTACTGTTGTGCCTTCTTTGTAACTGCATCAATATGTTGGGCCCAGGAAAGATCCTCAGAGATGTTGACACTCAGGAACATGAAACTGGTCACCCTTTCCACTCCTGATCCCTCGATCAGGGCTAGGGCGAGTTGACAGTCATTGTCTTTTCTGCAGGGTTGAGGAGTCCAAGTCTAGAGGTCACAGATACAACATAAAAAAGGAGAGATTTAAAAGAGATCTGAGGGGTAACTTCTTTACGTAGAGGGTAATGAGGACCTGGAGCAAGCTGCCAGGGGAAGTGGTCGAGGGGGTGAGGGGTACAGTTACACATTTGGGAGGCATTTAGAGTGCTAAATGGAGAAGTGGCTTGGAGAGTTGTGGGCCAAATGTGGGGAACTGGAACTAGCAGGGAGGTTGTTGGGCTAGCAGCATTGGGCCGAAGGGCATGATTCTCCGCTGTGTTCCTGTATGATTCTATCACTGTGTTGCGGATACGGGAGGGATGTCACAGAATTGAGGGAGATGTGAATGGATCGAGAGTCTGTCCATTGAGGTAATAAACTCCCTTCCCACGTGACATGCTAGCGTAATGCTTTACAATGCCAAATGGACTGTAAGATCAGGGTTCAATGCCCAGTGCTGTCTGTAAGGAGCTTGTACCTTCTCCTTGTCACCACATGGGTTTTCTCCGGGTGCTCTGGTTTCCTCCCACGTTGCATTGGTCAGTGTTAGTGACTTGTGGGCATGTTGACACTGGCTGGCTGCAACTCTCCCCACCCTCACCCCCCAGCACACCCTTGGACTGTTCTGGCTGCTGGCACAAACAACAAATTTCACTGTATGTTTGAATGTTCCAAAGTACATGTGACAAATAAAGCTAATCTTCAACACACAAGGTTCTGGAGATGCTGGAAATCCAGAGCAACACACAGAAAATGCTGGAGGAACTCAGCAGGTCAGGCAGCAGCTATGGAGATGAATAAACAGCTGACGTTTTGGGCTGAGATTCTTCATCAGGACTTAAATCTTTAATCTTTCTAAATGACACAGTTTTAAGGTGAGGGGGGTAGTTTTGCAGATTCTCTACGAAGAGAGTGTTGGGAGTTTGGAATGGGCTACCGGGGTGGGGCTGAAGACAGATGTGAAAAGGTACTTAAGAGACTGTTAGCTGATAATGGACAATATGATTGACTCTCACAGCTACCTGGTCTATTCCTCTTCCCACCCTGTCTCTTGCAAAAATGCTATCCCCTTCTCACAATTCCTCCGTCTCCGCCGCATCTGCTCTCAGGATGAGGCTTTTCATTCCAGGACGAAGGAAATGTCTTCCTTTTTTAAACAAAGGGGCTTCCCTTCGTCCACCATCAACTCTGCTCTCAAACACATCTCTCCCATTTCCCGCACATCTGCCCTCACCCCATCCGCCTGCCACCCCGCTCGGGATAGGGTTCCCCTTGTCCTCACCTACCACCCCCCCCCAGCCTCCAGGTCCAACGTATAATTCTCTTTAACTTCCGCCACCTCCAACGGGATCCCACTACCAAGCACATCTTTCCCTCCCCCCCCCACTTTCCGCAGGGATCACTCCCTACGCGACTCCCTTGTCCACTCGTCCCCCCCATCCCTTCCCACCGATCTCCCTCCTGGCACTTATCCTTGTAAACGGAACAAGTGCTACACCTGCCCTTACACTTCCTCCCTCACCACCATTCAGGGCCCCAGACAGTCCCTCCAGGTGAGGTGACACTTCACCTGTGAGTCGGCTGGTGTGGTATACTGCGTCCGGTGCTCCCAGTGTGGCCTTTTATATATTGGTGAGACCCGACGCAAACTGGGAGACTGTTTTGCTGAACACCTACGCTCGGTCTGCCAGAGAAAGCAGGATCTCCCAGTGGCCACACATTTTAATTCCATGTCCCATTCCCATTCTGATATGTCTATCCATGGCTTCCTCTACTGTCAAGATGAAGCCACACTCAGGTTGGAGGACAACACCTTATATATCGGCTGGGTAGCCTCTAACCTGATGGCATGAACATTGACTTCTCTAACTTCCGTTAATGCCCCTCCTCCCCTTCTTACCCCATCCCTGACATATTTAGTTGTTTGTTTTTTTCTCTCTCTCTGCCCATCACTCTGCCTGTTCTCCATCTCCCTCTGGTGCTCCCCCCCCTTCTTTCTCCCGAGGCCTCCCGTCCCATGATATATTCCCTTCTCCAGCTCTGTATCACTTTTGCCAATCACCTTTCCAGCTCTTAGCTTCATCCCACCCCCTCTGGTCTTCTATCATTTCGCATTTCCCCCCTCCCCCCCACTACTTTCAAATCTCTTACTATCTCTCCTTTCAGTTAGTCCTGACGAAGGGTCTCGGCCTGAAACGTCGACATTGCTTCTCCCTATAGATGCTGCCTGACCTGCTGTGTTCCACCAGCATTTTGTGTGTGTTGCTTGTAGATGTGATGTTTCAATTGGCGTCACGTTGCTACAGCTACAGACGCTTGTAGGTCACTATGATGGACAGGAAGAAGGCTTACAATGGGCAGACAAAACTGCCTAACGCATCACTGACACCAGCCTACCTGGACATACACACAGAAAGGTGCCTGAAAAGGGCCAGTACTTCGTGAAGGATCCCACCCACCCTGCTCATGGACAGTTTGTCCCACTCCCATGAGGGACTACGTAGCATCCATGCTAGGACTACCAGACTGAAAATCAGTTGCTTTCCCCAAGCAGTAAGGCTGATCAACATCTCCACCCACCATCACTACATCCACATCAGATGCTTCTCTCCACAACTCCTCAGCGCTCTTAGTCCCATTGTGTACTGCCTTTATACTTACTGAGTTCTGACTGCTTGTTGTGTTTTTCATGCTGCTCAGATCGTTTGTTCTCCTTCACGCTGTGTACTGAACAATGATAATAAACAATCCTCACTCTGAATGTTGTCTTCTGCAGGACAGTGATGGTTCATCCCCAACTCAGCGACAGCTGCTAAAATGAGTGGCATCGCCAACCCACTGGAGACGTGGCCGGACGCAACCTGCCATGCCCTGAGCCTTAAGTCAGACAAGTCCTCAGAAGGGGCTTCGATGAAGATCATCAAGGTCTGTTTCTGTAGCAACAGCAGCAGTAATCTGGGCAAGAATTTCAAACTGGTGAAATGTGACCACACAACGGAGATCAGGGTAAGGTTATCACACAACTCAGTGCCATCGTCACAGGGTGTCTATGTGTCTATGCGATGGGGAGGGGCAGTTACAAGGTCACAACTCAGTGTATGGAGGTCTGGGGAAGGGTAACCTGATATCTATCAGGATCTCTCCACACCTCCCACAGCCCAGTAACACTCTCCACAACCACCAAATCCACCCCCTCCTCCACCGTCATCAACTCTTCCCCTCCCACAGCCCAGGGACACTCTCTATAACCACTGAATTCCCCCCACCCCACCACTGCCATCATTGACTTTCCCCTCCCACAGCCCACAGACACTCTCCCCATCACCCCCACCCACTGTATCCCCTCTCACAGCCCATGGACACTCTCCCCATCACCATCTCCCCCTCCCACAGCCCACAGACCCCCTCCCCATCACTGACTCCCCCACCCACTTTCCCTCTCACAGCCCATAGACACTCTTTCCCATCACCATCTCCCCCAGCCACTGTATCCCCTCCCACAGCCCACAGACACCCACCCCATCACTGACTCCCCCACCCACTTTCCCTCTCACAGCCCATAGACACTCTTTCCCATCACCATCTCCCCCTCCCACAGCCCACAGACACTCTTTCCCATCACCATCTCCCCCAGCCACTGTATCCCCTCCCACAGCCCACAGACACCCACCCCCATCACTTACAGTTTCCACCCTGTGAACCTTAGTCATTGTATGTAATGTTGGCCTCTTTGCCATTGGGATCCATTTCATTTGACATGTAGTGAAGAGATCTGTATCAGGGTGTTGGGTGGGACTGATCTGTGCATACTGGAATAATAAATGCATTGGTTTAGTATTGTCACATGTACAGAGATACCGTGAGAAGTTTGTCTTGCCAATTGTTCATACTGATCAAATCATTAAACAGTGCATTGAGGTAGAACAATGAAAAACATACCACCAGATTCAAGGGCTTGAGCTGTTATGGTCTGAACTCAAAGACTTGAGATGTATTGTCTAAACTCAAGGAATATTAGCCCATAAGATATGAGTTGAGGTAGGCCATTTACCCATCATGTCTGCTCTGATATTTCATCATGACTGATCCAATTTTCCTCTCAGTCCCAATCTCCTGCCTTCTTCCCATATCCCTTCACGCCTTGACCAATCAAGAATCTATCAACCTCTTCCTTAAAGATACATGAAGACTTGACTTCCACAGCTCCTTGCAGCAAAAATTCCACAGATTCACTATACTTTGGCTGAAGAAATCCCTCCTCATCTCTGATCTAAAAGGACACTCCTCTACTCGCAGGCTGTATCCTCTGTTCTTAGACTCTCTCATCAAAGGAAACATGCTCTCCACATCCATTCTATCAAGGCCTTTCACCATTCGATAGTTTTCAATGAGGTCACCCCTCATTCTTTTGAATTCTAGTGAATACAGGCCCAGAGCCATCAAACACTTTTCAATGGCAAACCATCCAATCCTGGAATCGTTTTTCTGAGCCTCTTTTCAACCCTCTTCAGTTTCAGTACTTTCTTTCTAAGATAAGGGGCCCAAACCTGCTCACAATACTCCAAGTGAGGCCTCATCAATGCTTTATAAAGTTTCAACATTACACACTTGCATTTATATTCCAGTCCTGTTGAAATGAATGCTAACATCCCATTTGCCTTCCTCGTCACAGCTCAACCTGCAATTTAGCCTTCAGGGAACCCTGCACAAGGACTCCCAATTCCCTTTGCACATCAGTTTTTTGTATTTCCTTTATATTTAGAAAACAGTCGACCCTTTCATTTCATCTACTAAGTGCATGACCATCCAATTCCTGACACTGTCTTCCATCACTATTTCTTTGCTTATTCTCCTAATCTGTCTATGTCCTTTTGTAACCTGTCTACTTCTTCAAAGCTACCTGCCCCACCAGCTTTCTTCATATCCTCTGCACACTGTGACAAAGGCATGAATTCCATCATCCAGATCATTGACATATAACACAAAAACAATCGGTGCCAATACAGACCCTGTGGAACACCAGTAGTCGATCAGAAAAGGCTCTCTTTATTCTCACTCTTTGCTTTCTGCCAATCAGCCACTGCTTTATCCATGCTAGGATCTTTACTGTAATGCCATGGACTTGTAGCTTGTTAAACAGCTTCATGTGTGGCATCTTGTCAAAGGCCTTCTGAAAATTCATGTAAATGACATCCATGTACATCAACATCTTCTTCGACTATACTGCTTGTCATTTCTTCAAATAATTCTAACTGATCAGTCAGGCAAAATTTTCCCTTGAGGAAGCCATGTTGATTATGGCCTATTTTATTATGTGCTCCCTAGATCTCATACTTAATAATCAACTTCAACATCTTCCCAACCGCTGAGATCAGAAAAACTGACCTTTAGTTTCTCTCCTTCTACCTCTCTCCCTACTTGGAGGATGGAAAGACATTTGTAATTTTCCAGTCTTCTGGAACCGTTTAAAAACCTCATGTTGCTTGAAAGGTCATTAATAATGCCCACACAATCACTTCAGTCACCTCTTTCAGAACCCTGGGGTGTACACTATCTGGTCCAGGTGACTTATCTACTGTACCTTCAGACCTTTCAGTTTCCCAAGAACCTTCTCCCTTGTAATGGCAACTTGACATGCTTCTGACCCCTGACATTCTTGAACTCCCAGCATACTGCTAGTGCCTTCCACAGTGAAGACTCATGCAAAATAACTTATTCACTTCAATCGCCATTTTCATGTCCGCCCCCCGCCCCCCCATTACTGTGTCTCCTGCATCATTTTCCAGTGGTCTGATATCCATTCTCACCTCTCTTTTTCAACATGTATATGAAAATATTATTGATAGCCTCTTTAATATTATTGGCTACCTTGCTTTCATGTTCCATTTTCATCTTCTTAATGACTTATTTATTTGTCTTCTGTTGGTTTTTAAAAGCTTCCCAATCCTCTAACTTCCCACTAATTTTTGCTCTGTTATGTGCCCTCTCTTTGGCTTTTATGTTGGTTTTGACTTGTCTTGTTAGCAACGGTTGTGCCATCTTTTCTTTAGAATACTTCTTTTCGATGTATATTTTCTGTGCCTTCCAAATTGCTTCCAGAAATTCCAGCCACTGCTGCTCTTCCGACATCCCTGCCAATGTTCTTTTCCAATAAGTTCTGGCCAAATCATCTATCATGATTCTAATTCCCTTTACTTCTCTGTAGTAAAGCTATATTTGATCTTAGCTTCTCCTTCTCAAATTTGCGGGTGAATTTGATCATATTATGATTAATTCCCCTAAGGGTTCTTTTACTTTAAGCTCTCTAATCAATTTTGCTTCTTTGCACAACATCGTCCAGAACTGCGGAACCCCTAGCGGGTTTAACCACGAGCTGCTCTAAAAAGCCATCTCATAGGCACACTAGAAATTCATCATCAACTTGATTTTCCTAGTTATGTTGAAGTCCCCCATAACTATTGGCATGCATTTTCTATCTCCCATTGTATTTATAGACCACATCCTTACAATTGTTTGGAGGTCTGTAGAGAACTCTCATCAGGGTCTTTTTACCCTTGAAGTTCCTTATCTCTTTTTACAAATTCAACAGCTTCTGACCCTATGTCATCTCTTTCTAATGATTTGATTTCATTTTTTACCAACAAAGCAATGCTGCCCTCTCTGCATTGCTGCCTGTCCTTTCGATACAATGTGTATCCTTGGACTTTGAGGTCCCAGCTATAATCTTTCAGCCATGATTCAGAGAAACCTATGACATCATACCTGCCAATCGGTAACTGTGCTGCAAGTTCAACTACCTTATTGCATATACTGCGCACATTCAGATACAACACCTTCAGTCCTGTATTCACCCTTTCCGATTTTGTTGCACCATGCTCAACTTTTTAATTCCTGACTTTGTCTGAGGTCTTACCAACATCTGTCTCCACAACCTCTCCACTAACTGTTCTGGCACTCTGGTTCCCGTCCCACGGCAACTCTAGTTTCAACCCCACTGTACAGCATTAACAAACCTTCCCGCTGGGATCATCACGTACAAACACGCTGGAGGAACTCAGCAGGTCGAGCAGCATCCATTGAAACGAGCAGTCAACGTTTCGGGCCAAGACCCTTCGTCAGGACTTTGTGTTTACTTCCCGCTGGGATATTAGTCCCCCTCCAGTTCAGGTGCAAACTGTCCCTTCTGTATGGGTTCCACCTTCCCTGAAAGAGAGCCCAGTGATCCAAAATTCTTACTCCCTCACTCCTGCACGAACTCCTTAGCCACATGTTAAACTGTATCATCTTCCTAGTTCTGGCCTCACTCGCACGTGGCACAGGTAGCAATCCTGAGATCACAACCCTGGAGGTCCTGCCCTTGAACTTAGCACATAACTCCCTGACCTCTCTCTGCAGAACTTTGTCACCCTTCCTACCCATGTCATTGGTACCTAGGTGGACCATGACTTCTGGCTGTTTACCCTCCCACTTAAGAATGCTGAGGACTGGATCCAAAATATCCGGATCCTTGCACCTGGGAGGCAACATACTGTCTGGGAATCTCATTTTTGGCCACAGAACCTCCTGTCCATTCCCCTAACTGTTAAATGCCCTATCGCCACATTGTGCCTCTTCTCCCCTACTTTCCTTCTGAATCATAGAGACAGACTCAGTGCCAGAGACCAGACCACTAAAACATACCTGTGTTAGGCCAATACCCACCCCAACAGTATCTAAAGTAATACACCTGTTTTTGAGGGCATGGCCACACTGGCTCCTTACCCTCTTACCCCTACCTACCTGTTACCCAGTTTCCTGTGTCCTTGGATATAACTGCCTCTATATATGTCCTGTCTATCACCCTCTCTGCCTCCTGAATGATCCGGATTTCATCCAGTTCCAGCTCCGACTCCTTAACGCAGATTGTTAGAAGCTGCGTCTGGATGCACTTCTCGCAGTTGTTATCATCTGGGACACTGAAGGTCTCCCTGCCTCCCACATCCCACAAAAGGAGCATTCAACTATCCTGCCCGGCATCTCTACTGTCCTAGCTGAGCAGCTATTAAGGAAAAAAATTGAGCTTTTCTTTGCTTTGCTTTCTCTGAGTGAAGTTTTTCTTCGCTGAAGCCTCAAATAGCTGAAGCCTTAAGATCACCGCTCTGACTATGGCCATTCCAACGATGGCCACGCACTGGCCCCTGCCTGCCTTTAAATGATGGGCATCTTCTACAAAACCAAGTACTCGCTGAGATATCCATGACTTGCTTCCACTTACTACACTGGCTAGAGTGATGGACGCAGAGTCCAGGTCTGCCTGCCTGGCGGTGGTGCCCTCACTAATGGAGAGCATATATTCAACTGCTGAGGGTGAGGGTCAGTCCCTGGGGCACTGACCCTCATGCGATACATACATTCAGTGACCACTTCATTAGATGCCTCGTATACCTCCTGTACCTAACAAAATGGCCTCTGAGAGTATGTCCGTGGTCTTCTGCTGCTGTAACCCAACCACTTCAAGGCTTGACGTGTTGTGCTTTTCCACACACCACTGTTGTACTACGTGGTTATCTGAGTTACTGTTGCCTTCCTCTCAGCTTGAACCAGTCTTGCCATTCTCCTTTGACCCAGGTTGATGTGATTCTATAATGGTTATCATTCCATTACAGACTTGTTGAGCATGTCCACTAGAAAATGGATCTCTGGGTTCTATATGGTGACATTTTTGTACTTTGATAATAAATTTGCTTTGAACTTCAATTGCAAGGCATTTTTGCCCACAGAACTGCCGCTTATTGGAGGTATTTTCTTTTGTTTTTGTTTGTCCTTCTCCGTAAACCCTAGAGACTGTTGTGTGTGAAAATCCCAGGAGATCGGCAGTTTCTGAGATACTCAAACCACCCCGCCTGGCACCAACAATCATTCCACGGTCAAGGTTATTTAGCAACAAATGTCTGGATGCTTTTATGCATCGAGTAACACCCACTTGATTGGCTGATTAGATATTTACATTAACGAGCAGGTATACCTGATAAAGTGGTCACTGAGTGTAGAAGCAGAATTAGACCATTTGGCCCATTGAGTCTGTTACACTATTTCATCATGGCTGATTTATATTACCTCTCAACCTTATTCTTGGCCTTTACGCCCATCCGTGGCAATGAATTCCACAGATTCAGCACCCTCTGGTGAAAGAAGTTCCTCCTCATCTCTATTTTGAAGGGGCACCCTTCTCTTCTGAGGCAGTACCCTCCCATCAACCTGTACAGCCACTTTTGGTGAGCCATGTGCCTGGATCCCAAGATCCTTCTGCTCATAAACTCTATTAGGATTCCTGCCATTAACTGTGTACTCTGCCCTTAGGTCAATCTTATGGTCTTACAGAAAGCATATAGCACACTTACATTCTCCTAGAAACTTGAAACTGCTGTGTTTTCCACTGCTAATCCCTGGATGAGGACTGGTTTGTGTTCCCTCGACTTTCCCTTTCTCCCAAAGACAGCCATCGTTTCCTCGATCTTACTGATGCTGAGTGTGGCTGTTGTTGCAACCCTACTCAACTAGCTGATTTATCTCGCTCCTGTACACCGCCTCATCGGCATCTCAGCTTCTGCCAACAGTTTGATATATCACTACTGATAACAATGGTTGTGTCATCAGCCAGTGATGTGAAAGCTGATTATGATTCTGGTTCAGGTTCATTCATTAGGACATCGAGTTCAAAAATCAGGAAGTTATGTGGCAGCTTTATAGAACTCTGGAGCATTGTATTCTGTTCTCGCTGCTCCCTTGTAGGAAGGATGTGGAGGCTTTGGAGAGAATGCAGAGGAAGTTTACCAGATGTCACGACTGCTTCTCTTGTCAGACTGCATCTTTCTCAGCACTTGTTCACTTCCACCTATCTCCTCACAGCTTTTCACGTCATTCCCAGTCTCTCTCTCTCTCGCTCACCTGTCTAACCCCCTCACCTGGATCCACTCATTATTTCCCACTTCTTGCCTCACCACTTCCCCTTACTTACACTACCCCTTCCTCCCACCTCTCTATACCGGCTATCTCCCCTCCTTCTTTTAGTCCAGATGAAGGCTCTCGAGCTGAACATTGTCCATTTCCCTCCACAGGCGCTGCCTGACCCACTCAGCTCTTCAATGAAGTGGTGTGACGAAATAATCGGCATGCAGAACAAAGATTTTCACTGGAGCTCCGTATATGTGGCAGTAATATATCAGTTCACAGATTCAGATCACTGATCAGATGTACATCAATATATACCATGGTGTACTGTGGTATTCAGGTGTGGTTAGAGCAGGGGCTCCCTAATTTTATTATGCCATGAACCACGAAGCAGGGGATCCGTGGACCCCCAGCTGGGAACCACTGGCTGAAATCAATCACTTTACAGTAACGATGATCACTGATCGGTGATTGATTTCTGCTGCTCTCTCTAAGCAGTTTGTATGTTGTCAAGGTGATCACGTGGGTTTCCTTCAGGTGCTCCAGTTTCCTCTCACTTTGCAAAGATGTATAGTCAGAGAACCTCGGGCATGCTTTGTTGGTAACAGAAGCATGGTGACATTTGCAGGCGACCCCCAGCACATCCTCGGACTGGACTGGTCATTGACATAAACAATGCAGTTCACTGTGTGTTTCAGTGTGCACATACATGTGTTCGTCTGCGGCTGCACTAAAGTGAAATGAGGAACTGCTGTGGGCTTGTTTTTGCAGAAACCTGGTTCTAGGACACTATCAATCTACAGACCAGCACATTCCGGGACTTGCGCTATATTGTTTTAGTGACTGCACATTTTCTGCTATCGTTGCTATATGCACTACACGTGATACGTGACTGTTGATACTGCGTTTTGCTATCACAGTGATATGTACTGTATGTGATGTGTGTGGTGTGTGACTGTCTATATGTGGTGTGTGACTGTCTGTATGTGGTGTGTGACTGTCTATATGCCATGTGTGACTGTCTGTACTGTATGTGGTGTGTGACTGTCTATATGCGGTGTGTGACTGTATGTGGTGTGTGACTGTCTATATGCCGTGTGTGACTGTCTGTACTGTATGTGGTGTGTGACTGTCTATATGCCGTGTGTGACTGTCTGTACTGTATGTGGTGTGTGACGATGCTGCATTTTGCTATCACAGTGATATGTACTATATGTGATGTGTGTGGTGTGTGACTGTCTGTATGCGGTGTGTGACTGTCTGTCTGGTGTGTGACTGTCTGTGGTGTGTGACTGTCTATACTGTATGTGGTGTGTGACTGTCTATATGCGGTGTGTGACTGTTGATACTGTGTTTTGCTATCACAGTGACATATACTATATGTGATGTGTGTGGTGTGTGACTGTATGCGGTGTGTGACTGTATGCGGTGTGTGACTGTATGCGGTGTGTGACTGTATGCGGTGTGTGACTGTATGCGGTGTGTGACTGTATACGGTGTGTGACTGTCTATATGCGGTGTGTGACTGTCTATATGCGGTGTGTGACTGTCTTTATGTGGTGTGTGACTGTCTATGTGGTGTGACTGTCTTTATGCGGTGTATGACTGTCTATGTGATGTGTGACTGTCTATGTGGTGTGTGACTGTCTATGTGATGTGTGACTGTCTATGTGGTGTGTGACTGTCTATGTGGTGTGTGACTGTCTATGTGATGTGTGACTGTCTATGTGGTGTGTGACTGTCTATGTGATGTGTGACTGTCTATGTGGTGTGTGACTGTCTATGTGGTGTGTGACTGTCTATGTGGTGTGTGACTGTCTATGTGGTGTGTGACTGTCTATGTGGTGTGTGACTGTCTATGCGGTGTGTGACTGTCTATATGCGGTGTGTGACTGTCTTTATGCGGTGTGTGACTGTCTTTATGCGGTGTGTGCCTGTCTATGTGGTGTGTGACTGTCTTTATGCGGTGTGTGACTGTCTATGTGGTGTGTGACTGTCTATGTGGTGTGTGACTGTCTATGTGGTGTGTGACTGTCTATGTGGTGTGTGATTGTCTATGCGGTGTGTGATTGTCTATGCGGTGTGTGATTGTCTATGCGGTGTGTGACTGTCTATATGCGGTGTGTGACTGTCTATATGCGGTGTGTGACTGTCTCTATGCGGTGTGTGACTGTCTCTATGCGGTGTGTGACTGTCTCTATGCGGTGTGTGACTGTCTATGTGGTGTGTGACTGTCTATGTGGTGTGTGACTGTCTATGTGGTGTGTGACTGTCTATGTGATGTGTGACTGTCTATGTGGTGTGTGACTGTCTATGTGGTGTGTGACTGTCTATGTTGTGTGAGACTGTCTATGCGGTGTGTGACTGTCTTTGTGGTGTGTGACTGTCTCTATGCGGTGTGTGACTGTCTCTATGCGGTGTGTGACTGTCTATATGTGGTGTGTGACTGTCTTTATGCGGTGTGTGACTGTCTATGTGGTGTGTGACTGTCTATATGGTGTGTGACTGTCTATATGTGGTGTGTGACTGTCTATATGCGGTGTGTGACTGTCTATGTGGTGTGTGACTGTCTATGTGGTGTGTGACTGTCTATGTGGTGTGTGACTGTCTATGTGGTGTGTGACTGTCTATATGCGGTGTGTGACTGTCTATACTGTATGTGGTGTGTGACTGTTGATACTGCATTTTGCTATCACAGTGATATGTACTATATGTGATGTGTGTGGTGTGTGACTGTCTATATGCAGTGTGTGACTGTCTTTATGCGGTGTGTGACTGTCTTTATGCGGTGTGTGACTGTCTTTATGCGGTGTGTGACTGTCTATGTGGTGTGTGACTGTCTATGTGGTGTGTGACTGTCTATGTGGTGTGTGACTGTCTATGTGGTGTGTGATTGTCTATGTGGTGTGTGACTGTCTATGTGGTGTGTGACTGTCTATGTGGTGTGTGACTGTCTATGTGGTGTGTGATTGTCTATGTTGTGTGTGACTGTCTATATGCGGTGTGTGACTGTCTTTATGCGGTGTGTGACTGTCTATGTGGTGTGTGACTGTCTATGTGGTGTGTGACTGTCTATGTAGTGTGTGACTGTCTATATGCGGTGTGTGACTGTCTATATGCAGTGTGTGACTGTCTCTATGCGGTGTGTGACTGTCTCTATGCGGTGTGTGACTGTCTATATGTGGTGTGTGACTGTCTTTATGCGGTGTGTGACTGTCTATGTGGTGTGTGACTGTCTATATGGTGTGTGACTGTCTATATGTGGTGTGTGACTGTCTATATGCGGTGTGTGACTGTCTATGTGGTGTGTGACTGTCTATGTGGTGTGTGACTGTCTATGTGGTGTGTGACTGTCTATGTGGTGTGTGACTGTCTATATGCGGTGTGTGACTGTCTATACTGTATGTGGTGTGTGACTGTTGATACTGCATTTTGCTATCACAGTGATATGTACTATATGTGATGTGTGTGGTGTGTGACTGTCTATATGCAGTGTGTGACTGTCTTTATGCGGTGTGTGACTGTCTTTATGCGGTGTGTGACTGTCTTTATGCGGTGTGTGACTGTCTATGTGGTGTGTGACTGTCTATGTGGTGTGTGACTGTCTATGTGGTGTGTGACTGTCTATGTGGTGTGTGATTGTCTATGTGGTGTGTGACTGTCTATGTGGTGTGTGACTGTCTATGTGGTGTGTGACTGTCTATGTGGTGTGTGATTGTCTATGTTGTGTGTGACTGTCTATATGCGGTGTGTGACTGTCTTTATGCGGTGTGTGACTGTCTATGTGGTGTGTGACTGTCTATGTGGTGTGTGACTGTCTATGTAGTGTGTGACTGTCTATATGCGGTGTGTGACTGTCTATATGCAGTGTGTGACTGTCTATATGCGGTGTGTGACTGTCTATATGCGGTGTGTGACTGTCTATATGCGGTGTGTGACTGTCTTTATGCGGTGTGTGACTGTCTATGTGGTGTGTGACTGTCTATGTGGTGTGTGACTGTCTATGTGGTGTGTGACTGTCTATGTGGTGTGTGACTGTCTATGTGGTGTGTGATTGTCTATGTTGTGTGTGACTGTCTATATGCGGTGTGTGACTGTCTATGCGGTGTATGACTGTCTATATGCGGTGTGTGACTGTCTATATGCGGTGTGTGACTGTCTATACTGTATGTGGTGTGTAACTGTCTATATGCGGTGTGTGACTGTATGCGGTGTGTGACTGTCTGTATGCGGTGTGTGACTGTCTGTGGTGTGTGACTGTCTATACTGTATGCGGTGTGTGACTGTCTGTGGTGTGTGACTGTCTATACTGTATGTGGTGTGTGACTGTCTGTGGTGTGTGACTGTCTATACTGTATGTGGTGTGTGACTGTTGATGTTGCGTTTTGCTATCACAGTGATATGTACTATATGTGATGTGTGTGGTGTGTGACTGTCTATATGTGGTGTGTGACTGTCTATACTGTACGTGGTGTGTGACTGCATTTTGCACCTTGGACAAAGGAAGACTCTTTCAGTCAGCTGTTTTTGAATAAAGAGCATAGACCATTACAGCACAGGAACAGGCCATTCAGCCCACAATATTCTGCTAAATAGCAAATCAAAAAGACCAAAACACAAATCTCTCTTACTTACACAATGTCCTTATCCCTCCATCCTCTACATCCACATGCCTATCCAAATGTCTCTTAAAAGCCTCTAATATATTTGCCACCATTCAAGCACTGCACTTCAGGCATCCATCACTGTCTGAGTTAAAAAACTTACCCCTCGCATTCCCCTTAAACCTGCCGCCCCTCACCTACAATGCACGTTCTCTGGTATTAGACATCTCTACCCTGGGAAACAGATGCTGTCTGTCCACTCTAGCTATCTTGTAAACCTCCATCAGCTCTCCTCTCAGCCTCCTATACACCACAGAAAATAAACCATTTGTTCAGCCTCCCATGATAGGACATGCCTTCTAAACCATGCAGCGTCCTGCTGAACCTCTCCTGCGCCCTCGGTAAAGCTTTGACACCCTTTCTGTAGCAGGGCGACTCAACCAGTAATAAATGCAATACTCCAGATGTGGCCTGGCCAGAGTTTTATAACTTCCTGGCTTTTGAACTGTATTCACTTCGATATTAAATAACTACTAAACTGAAATGTGAACTTGAACTTATTAATTATCTTCCTTTATTTCTCTACGCACAGTGAAATGAGGCGTTTGCATTAACAACCAGTGCAACCTAAGGATGTGCAAGTGTTGCCACACGTTCCGATGCCAACGTGTCACACCTACCACGTTCAGCAGAACTACAGCAGCAACAACTCAACAGCTACTTCACTAACAAATCTCCCTGTCCCCTTGTCTCACAGGAGGTCATTAACACTGTATTGGACAGTGGCAGAGTGGGACCCAGCATTATCTTTCATAGCTGCTATGGACTCAGGCTGAAGCACTTGAAATCTGATGAGGTCTACTGGCTACACCCTGACCTCACTGTTGAGGAGGTACAGACCAAGTACGAAAGCCTGCACCCTGAAGCTGAATGGAGGTATTCCAACCCACTCCACTCTGATCCACCCTCCAGATGAGAGGTGACCTGATAGAGGAGTATGAGATGATGAGTGGCATTGATCGTGTGGATAGTCAGAGGCTTTTCCCCAGGGCTGAAATGGCTAGCACGAGAGGGCATAGTTTTAAGGTGCTTGGAAGCAGGTATAGACGAGATGTCAGGGGTAAGTTTTTTACGCAGAGAGTGATGAGTGCATGGAAAGGGCTGCCAGTGACTGTGGTGGAGGCGGATACAATAGGTACTTTTAAGAGAATCCTGGATAGTATATGGAGCTTAGAAAAGTAGAGGGCTACGGGTAACACTAGGTAATTTCTAAACTAAGTGTATGTTCAGCACAGCATTGTGGGCAGAAGGGCCTGTACTGTGCTGTAGGTTTTCTATGTTTCTAAAATCAACAGTCCGAGACCAGCTCAGGTTTGTATTTTAAGCAGAATTTCCTGGGGCCAACCATTTTAATTTCTATTCGCATTCCTGTTCCATCATGCCGGCCCATGGCCTCCTGGACTGCCATGATGAGGCCACTGTCAGAGTGCAGGAGCAGCACCTCCTATTTCGTCAAGGTGGCATTCAACCTGAAAGCATGAATGTCAATTTCTCTTTCTGGTAATATTCCCCTCCTCCTTCCCTCTACTTCTATTCTCTACTCTGGCCTCTTACCTCTTCTCTTCACCTGCCTATCACCTGCCCCTTGTTCCCCTCCCTTTTTCCCATGGACCAGTTTGCTCTCCTATCAGGTGTCTTCTTCTCCACCTTTTTATATTTCCCACCCACCTGACTTCACCTGTTCTCTTCCCTCCACCCTCCACCTGTCCTTTTCATTCTGGCATCTTCCATCTTCCTTTCCAGTCAGTCTGATGCAGGGTCTCCATCCAAAACATCCTCTGTCTATTCCTCTCCATAGATGCTGCCTGACCTGCTGAGTTCCTCCAGCATTTTGTGTGTGTTGCTCTGGATTTCCAGCATCTGCAGAATCTCTGGTGTTCAGATTTGACTTCCTTTTACTGAGGCATCTTCTGATCAGTTGATTATACACTCTCAAAATTAAACAAATTCACTTGATCTCCATTCCTGGCTCAGCTGGTTGGGTGAAGAGACCAATCAGATTCACCACCCGCTGGCTAAAGAAATTCCTGCTCATCTCTATTCTAAATGGACGCCCCTGTGAGGCTGTGTTCTCTGGTCTTAGGCTCCCCCACTATAGAAAGCATCCTTTCCACATTCACACTGTCGAGGCCTTTCAACATTCAATACTTTTAATCAGATCTGCTCTTCTTTCTTCTGGACTCCAGCAAGTGCAGGCCCAGGGGCATCAGGTGCTCCTCATGTAAACCCTTTCATTTCTGTGATCTTTCTTGTGAAGCTCCTCTGGATCCTCTCTAATGCCAGCACATCTTTGCTTATATAGGGGGCCTAAAACTGCTTGCAGTTTTATGGGTAAAGTAAATTTTATTGGTACTGGTAAAGGTAGTGGCAGGTAAGCAAACAGTATGACATTGAAATGATAAAACAATTTATTCTTTGTTGAGTCACCCTTTTGAAACTTCTAACAGGTATGACCTGCGGATTCGATTCCTACCCAAAGATTTCACGGAGAGTTTTAAACAAGACAGAACAACGCTGCTGTGTTACTATCAGCAGGTACGTGACTGCAGGATTTTATGCGATCGTCACTTTTACACCATATAAACCACAAGCCTTTGCTTCACAGTCCCACGTGTTTGCTAAATGCCTGTAGACAGATGCATAGTGGAGAGTATACTGACTGTTTGCATCATGACTCCAGAAATGCACAGGCTGGGACTATTTTCCCTGGAATGCAGGAGACCGGTGGATGAGCCTATCAAGGTCTTTGATATGAGGGGGGCATAATTTTAATGTGATTGGAGGGAGGTACAGGGGCAATGTCAGATGGAAGATCTCCACACAGCGTGTGGTGGAGTCTGGGGCAGTGGTAGAGGAAGATGTTAGGGACATTTAAGACTCTAAAATAAGCACATGGATGATAGAAATATGAGGAGCTATGTAGGAGGGAAGCATTAGGTTGATCATGGAGTAGGTTAAAAGGTTAGCACAACATTATGGGCTGAACCGGCCTGTAATGTGCACTACTGTTCAGAGTTCTTAATCTGGGGGGCCAGAAATAAAGCCCACCGCTGCTGGGATTCAGAAA
The DNA here is from genome assembly GCF_030144855.1 of Hypanus sabinus. NCBI lineage: Eukaryota > Metazoa > Chordata > Chondrichthyes > Myliobatiformes > Dasyatidae > Hypanus > Hypanus sabinus. The sequence continues at coordinate 2,734,411 of NC_082717.1, read as the reverse complement.
TAAAACCCACAGCTGCTGGGATTCAGAAATAAAACCCACAGCTGCTGGGATTCAGAAATAAAGCCCACAGCTGCTGGGATTCAGAAATAAAGCCCACAGCTGCTGGGATTCAGAAATAAAGCCCACAGCTGCTGGGATTCAGAAATAAAGCCCACAAGACAGAGGAGTATTTTAGACCGTTCAGCCCTTTCTGTCTGCTGTAGAGCATTCTCCATCATGCTGGTTTATTTTCCCTCTGAACTCCACCCTTCTGCCTGCTCCCATAATCTTAGACCCCCGACCAATCAAGAACCTATCTACATCTGTTATAAATATATCCATTTACCTGGCCTTCACAGCCATCTGTGACAATGAATTCCACAGATTCACCACCCTCTGGTTAAAGAAATTCCTTCTCATCTCTGTTTTAAATGGACAACTCTATTCTGAGGCTGTGCCCTCTGTTCCTCAACTGCTCCACTACAGGAAATCACTAATCAATATTCAAAAGCTTTCAATGAGATCCTCTCTCTTTCTTCTTAAATCCAGTGAGAACGGACCCAGAGCCATCAAACGCTCCTCACACATTAACTCTTTCATTCCTGGAAACATTCTCTTGAACCTCCTCTGGACTCTCCCCTGGCAGAAGTTAACCAACCCCACAGCTGTGCCGAGGAAGGGGTTGACATTCGAGGGGCCAGGGCAGCGACCCTCTGGCTGAAACTGGCAAAGACAGCTCTGGTTTACTCCTGGAACCTGCTGTTCTCCAGTGAAGGCCGGGAGAGCCGGGCGGTCAGATGCACGGGCTAACAGCTTTCCATCTCCTCCCAGGTCCGCAGCGACTACATGCAGGAAGTCTCGGGGCGGGTGGACCACGACGTTGCCTTGAAGCTCGGCTGCCTGGAGATAAGGTAATCATCACACCGGACGGGAGGCAACTAGCTGTACAAAACTCATCACTTTACAAAAGTGGCCCTTCTGTCTCAGTTCTATCAGCTGTTGGTGAGGCCGCACTGGAGGACAGTGTAGAGTTTTGGAAAGATAACCGTGGAGAAGGTTAGAATGTTGCTGCGACTAGAGGGCCTGTGTTTTAGGGAGAGGATGGCTGGGCTGTGTCTTTATTCAGAATCGGGTTTATTATCACTGATATACTGCAGATCATGAAGTTTGTTGTTCTGCAGCAGCACTACAGTTTATTCCTTCGAACCGTAGGAGATTGAGAGGTCACCTCATACAAATGTTTGAAATTATAAGAGGCAGAGATGAAGCGGACAGTAACAGTCTTTTATCCAGGGTAGGGGAGTTCGGATGGTGGAGTGGAGTTACATCTCTCCCAACGGAAGTGTAAGACACTCCTTCCCTCCTCCAGCCTGCGGGTCACCTGCTTAGCACCCACCTCCCAATCAGGGCCACGAGAAGCCAGTACGATGGTGGTATGAGCAACTAGTGCACATCACGAGTCCTGGTTATATGATCACTGACGCCAGGCAGACAGTCTCTGAGAAGTATTGAGCGTGGCTAGGGTCATCCATCTTGTAAAGAGGAAAGACAAACTTACCTCTGACATCTGCTGAAAGTTTCCACCAATCACCTTAAAGTGATGCCCTCCTGTTTTTACCCTGGGAAATAGGCTCTGAAACCTATGGAAGTGTTTCTTAAATGGTATTATTGTACCTGCCTCAACCACGTGTTCTGGCAGCTCTTTCCATGTGCTCACCACTCTTCACATGAAATACTTAGCCCTCAGGTCACTTTTAAATCTCTCCCTCTCACCTCAACTTTTGTCCCCTAGTCTTGAGCTCCCCTCATTCATTCATTACGTGCGACATAGGTGATCAAGGTCTTTCCATGACCATGGTCGTCCTTGGCAAATTTTCTGTGGTAGTGGTTTGCCATTGCACAGAGTGTTGTGTCCATGGAAAGCCCTGCCAGGGGTGGTGCAGAGGGAGATGCATTTAGGACATTTAAGAGACAATTAGTCAAGAATGTTTAATTCAAGACTGAAGATTGCTTAATGTCATTTCCAGTACACACGATGAAAGGAGAATGAAATCATTGTTAAGACCATGAGACTATCAGACGTAGGAGCAGAATTAGGCCATCTGGCCCATCCAGTCTCCTCTGCCATTTAATCATGGCTGATCCTTTTTTTTATTCTCCTCAACTCCAGTTCCCAACCTTCACTCCGTGACCTTTGATGCCATGTCCAATCAACCTCTGCCTTAAATACACCCAAAGACCCGGCCTCCTCAGCTGGATGTAGCAACAAATTCCACAAATTCACCACCCTTTGGCTAAAGAAATTTCTCCGCATCTCTGTTTTGAAAAGGCGCCCCTCTATCCTGAGGCTGTGCCCTCTTGTCCTACACTCCCCCACCATGGGAAACATCCTTTCCACATCTACTCTTTCTCGGCCTTTGAACATTCAAAAGGTTTCAATGAGATCCCCCCTCATCCTTCAGAATTCCAGTGAGTGTAGACCCAGAGCCATCAAATGTTCCTTGTATGATAACCCGTTCATTCCTAGAATCATCCTTGTGAACCTCCTCTGGACCCTCTACAATGCCAGCACATCTTTTCTAAGATGAGGGGCCCAAAACTGTTCACAATGCTCAAGGTGAGGCCTCACCACTGCCTTGTAAAACCTCAGCATCACATCCTTGCTCTTGTATTCTAGACCTCTTGAAATGACATGGCATTTGCTTTCCTCACCACCAATTCAATCTGCAATCCCTCTGCATATCAGATTTCTGGATTTTCTTCCCATTTAGAAAATAGTCTGCACATTTATTTCCACTACCGAATTGCATTTTCCAACATTGCATTTCATTTGCCAATTTTGCCCATTTTCCTAATCTGTCTAAGTCCTTCTGCACCCGACCGGTTTCCTCAACACTACCTGCCCCTCCACCAATCTTCATATCGGCTGTAAACTTGGCAACAACACCATCTATTCCATCATCTAAATCATTTAAATACAGCATAAAAAGAAGTGGTCCTAACACCGACCCCTGCAGAACACCACTAGTCACTGGCAGCCAATCAGAAAAGGATCCTTTTATTCCCACTCGCTGCCTCCCACCAATCAGCCAATGCTCTAACCATGTTAGTAACTTTCCTGTAATACCATGGGCACTTAACTTGGTAAGCAGCCTCATGTGTGGCACCTTGTCAAAAGCCTTCCGAAAGTCCAAATATACAACATCCACTGCATCCCCTTTTATCTATCCCACTCATAATCTCCTTAAAGAATTCCAACAGATTTGTCAAACAGGATTTTCCCTGAAGGAAACCATGCTGACTTTGTACTATCTTGTCCTGTGTCACCAAGTGCTCCATCACCTCATCCTTAACAATTGATTCCAACATCTGCTCAGCCACTGAGGTTATTAAGCTAACTGGTCTATAATTTCCTTTTTGCTGCCTTCCTTCATTTTCAAAGAGTGGAGTAACATGTGCAATTTTCCAGTCCTCTGGCACCATGCCAGGGTCCAATGATTTCTGAAAGATCAATTCTAATACCATCACTTTCAGCTCTAACGCTACCTCTTTCAGAACCCTAGGGTGCAGTTCCTCTGGTCCAGGTGACTTGTGTACCTTTAGATCTTTCAGCTTTTTGAGCACCTTCTCTCTTGTAATAGTAACTGCACCCACTTCTCTTCCTTCACACACTACAACATCAGGCACACTGATCGTGTCTTCCACAGTGAAAACTGATGCAAAATACTCATTTAGTTCATCTGCCATCTCCTTATCTGCCATTATTACTTCTCCAGCTTCATTTTCTAGTAGTCCTATATCCTCTCTCATTTCTCTTTTATTGTTAACATACTTAAAAAAACTTTTACTATCTACTTTGATATTATTTGCTAGCTTGCTTTCATATTTCATCTTTTCCCTTCTGATGATTTTTTAGTTGCTCTCTGTAGGTTTTTAAAAACTTCCCAAGCCTCCATCTTCCCACTAGATTTTGCTTTGTTGTATGCCCTTTCTTTTGCTTTTACAATAGCTTTGACTTCCCTTGTTAGCCACGGTTGTACTATTTTACCATTTGAGTATTTCTTCATCTTTGGAATACACGTGTCCTGCACCTTCCTCATTTTTCCCTGAAATGCATGCCATTTCTGCTCTGCTGACGTGCCTGCTAAGAGTTTCTTCCAATTTACTTTGGCCAACTCCTCTCTCATACCACTGTAATTTCCTTCACTCCACTGAAATGCTGCTACATCAAACTTTACTTTACCCCTATCAAATTTCAAGTTGAACTCAATCATATTGTGATCACTGGTTCCAGAGGGTTCTTTTACATTAAACTCCCTAATTGCCTCCAGTTCATTACATAACACCCGATCCAATATAGCTGATCCTCTAGTAGGCTCAACGCCAAACTGCTCTAAAAAGCCATCTCTTTGGCATTCAACAAACTCACTGTCTTGAGGTTCATTACCAATCTGATTTTCCCAGTCGACCTGCATGTTAAAAATCTCCCATGACTATCATAATATTGCCCTCTGACTGGCCTTTTCTATTTCCTGTTGTAACCTGTGGTCCACATCCCAGCCACTGTTGGGAGGCCTGTATATAACTGCCATCAAAGTCCTTTTGCCCTTGCAGTTTCTTAACTCAACCCACAAGGATTCAACATTTTTCAATCCTGTCACATATTTCTAGTGATTTGATGCCATTCTTTAATAGTGGAGCTACACCACCCCCTCTGCCTACCTTCCTATCCCTCTGATATAACATGTAATCTTGACATTCATTTCCCAACTACAACTATCCTTCAGCCACGGTTCAATGATGGCTACTACTTCATACCTGGCAACCTGTAATAGTGCAACAAGATCATCCGCCTTATTTCTTATACTACACACATTTAGATATAGCACACTTTGAGTACTGTATTTACTATCCTTTCTGATTCTACATCCCTAATGATTTGATACTCAGCCTGTTGGCTGCAACTAAGACCTATCACCTGCCTGCCCTTTCTGACAGTCTGACTGCACGCTGTCTTTACTTTTTTTCATCCGTCCTATCCTGAGGCTTTTCACTCCGGTTCCCACCCCCTGCAAAGTTAGTTTAAACCCTCGCCAACAGCTCTCACAAACCTGCCCACGAGAATATTGGCCCCCCATTGGGTTCAGGTGCAACCCGTCACTTTTGAACAGGTCACACCTCCCCCAGAAGAGATCCCAATGATCCAAGAACCTGAAGCCCTGCCCCCTGCACCAGCTTCTCAGCCACACATTTATCTGCCAATTCATCCTGTTTCTACCCCCACTGGTGCATGGCACAGGCAGCAATCCAGAAGTTACTCTCCGGGAGGACCTGCTTCTCAGCTTTCGACCTATCTCTTGCTGATGCAGTACAAAAAAACACCAAGATAAAGAACATCATAAAGTTCAAAGTTTTTTTTATTGTCACCGTTTACTATATACAATATTGAGATTCGTCTCCTTACAGAAAGCCTCAAAACAAAGAAACCAAATAGAGCCTGTTTATAAAAAATTGTCAAATACCTGAAGTGCAAAAAAAAACTTGTGCAAACTATTAAAGTAAGCAAATAACGTTCAGAACTGAAGATCACAAAAACGTATCCATAGCCATGAATCAGAATTAGAATCAGGTTGCTTATCACTGGCATGTGTCCTGAAATTAGTCATGAAACCAGTCACAGCCAGTCCAAGCCAGTCCAGGAGCCTGTTAGTTGCAGGCCACAGCTTAGGTTCCGCGCAGAGACAATAAATATAAATACGGTTTATCAGATAGCTTATGTACAGAGATTGATCGTTTGTCCGTAAAGTGATACTAGGCACAAGAGTGTCTCTATACAAGGTGACTGGTAAAGTAGTGGTGGGTTAATGGATGGAGGTGTAACTGCTTTTGAGTCAGGTGGTCCTGGAGCAGATGCTACCTAGCTCCTCTCTGATGGGAGTGGGACAAACAGCCCATGAGTGGGGTGGGTGTGATCCTTTATCATGTGACTGGCCCTTTTCCTGGCACCTTTCTGTATCTACGTCCTTGATGGCAGGTAAGCTGGTGCTGGTGATGTGCTGTGCGGATTTAACTGCCCGATGTAGGGTCTTCCTGTCCATTGCAGTGCAGTTTTTATATCAAGAGGTGATGCAGCTTGTTAGACTGCTCTGCTATTGAAATACAGTCAATTAAATAACTAACTGAAATGAGCCTTTTGAGAAGCAACGCACACAAAATGTAGGAGGAACTCAGCTCATCAAGCAGCATCTATGGGAATGAAATAAAGTTAACATTTTGGGCTGAGATCCTTCTTCAGGACTGGAAAGGAAGGGGAAGACACCAGAAGAAGGAGGCGGGGAGGAGGAGGAGGACAAGCTAGAGGGTGATAGGTGACGCCAGGAGGATGGGGAGGGGGAGGAAGCAGGAAGCTAGGAAGTGACAGGTGTAAAAGGTAAAGGACCAGAGAAGAAGGAATCTGATAGGAGAGGAGATTGGATCATGGGAGAAAGGAAAGGAGCAGGGTCACCAGGGAGAGGTGACAGTCAGGTGACTGGAAAAGGTAAGAAGCCAGGGTGTGGAATAGAAAATGAGGGAAAGGGGAGGGGGAGAATATTACAAGAAAGAGAAATTGGTGTTCATGGCATCAGGTTAGAGGCTACCTAGACAGACTATGAGGTGAGGCTCCTCCACCCTGAGAGTGGCCTCATTATTGCAGAAGAGGAGGCCATAAACCAACATGTCAGAACAGGAATGGGGATTGGAATTAAAATCATTGGCCACTGGGAAATTCTGTTTTTTGCAGATTAAGCAGAGATTGCTGAGATGTGTTTTTGTGAGTGAGTGACCCTTCCATATTTTCTCTTCTTGCTGCCAGACGGTTTTATAAGGACCTGCCCCCCAAGGCTCTGGAGAAAAAGTCCAACTTTGAGCTGCTGGAGTAAGTATTCTGAGTTTTGGATTGACGTGTGAATGGTGTCAGAGAAAGTTGTGGACAATCTGATGGCATGGAACATCTCCCCACTTCCCATCACCTCTGTGCTGATGAACTCCAAAATCACCTGACCTGGGTGCCCGATGCATCCTGACCTTTGGCTGAAATCCTTTGTCCGCTTGAGTTTTCTGAGTTCAAGATTAAGTTCAATTTATTGTTGTTCAACTGTACACATGTATAGCACTAAGTGAAACAATGTTCCTGCGGATCAAGGTGCACACACGGTACATAAAGCTCACACACAGCACATGAAGTAATATTACCTGAAACCCCCTGGTTTCCTTGGCTGCATAAGTCTAGGGAGGACTCTCTCCAGTCCCACCACACCCGTGAGGTTGAGACGGCTCTCCCATCCCAAACCCCGGTTTGTGCGGATGCTGTGTAATTTGCTACCCAAGAAATAACAGACAGTACACTGGATATTATTAAAGGAATTATATTTATGAAACTTAACTAAAGAGTTAGGAAAGAAAAACAAAAAGAACAGGGCCCATTGTGCAGAAGTTGGAGCTCAACATTTCACCGTATCCTCAACTGATCTCGGTCCCTGGCTTCGTTGGATCCTGGTCCCCCTCTGGGTTGAATCCTATGACCTGTTCTCTCTAGTGTCTTCTGTCTTCATCTCCCTCCGACCAAAAGCCTCAGGCCCAACCTTGGCGTTTTGAAAAACCTCCCCTCAGTTCTGCCATCCTAATTGGATGGCACACATTCCTCATCATCCCTTACCTTCAACAATAACCCAAACAGGCTGAGAATGCGGCAAGCTGAAAACAAGCTGCTGCTCTTGCAGAACTGATAAATGAAATACCTACGGCATAACAGTTAAGATGTGAACCAGGCATTACATTCTTCCCCCATCACAAATTGTCATGTCCTCATGACTTGCAAGTAATTTGTTATCCCATCATTAATAACACTGTTGTCAAAGGAACTTCGTGATGTCAGGGCCTGCAATTCACTTGTAAGTGGTAATGACATATCTCACTAGGTGGATAGTATTAACACTCTATTCCCCTGATGCTACATAGATCAGCTTATCTAGGGGGTCTCCTGACTCTTTGAGAACTCCTTCTCCCATCATCTACATCTTCAGTTTCAGACACTCATTAGATATATGGTGAGGTCTCCCCTGGTCTATCAATTGAGCCTTCTGGCAAGTCAGATCCCACGGGCACTCATCCTCATCCCCAGTTACTTTAGAGCCCAGCTCCCCCCACCGCCCCATGGTCCAACTGCAAGCAATCAGGGCCTGGGACTGGGCGCCTTCACTATTCGATCCATTCTTAACTGATTCACCTCCGCAATTTGAATGGCCCCTCTACGCTGCAAGGGATTCTTTGAAAGTGAAGATAATGTTGGTTTGTACCTCTTCACCGTATCTTGGGGCTCAACGTCTCAAGGCTTTACGCACTCAAGGGAAAGGCTTTGGGAGTAAACCCTGAGGGAAAAATCCAGTGCTGGAGTCCCCAAGGCCTCAAAGTCGATTTCAACTCTGACTGGCAACTTCTGTGACACCGCTGGTGCCAAACTGTATTGGTCTCTGTTGCTCCTTTAGGCTCATCAGTTGCATGGCGAGGGGGAGCCTGCTCTCCATATTGTACTGCCCTGGCTTGCGTTTACAACGTAGACAGCTAGGGCACAACATCCATGGTCAACCGTGACCAATGGAGGGACTCCAATCTCAGTACCTGCCACCACAGATCAGTCCAGAACATCAACCCCGCTGCGTCTTCCTGCCCCTCACTCTCCACCGCCTACACACCTGTACATCTTCAGTACATCGCAGCAGTTTGTGTTTCTCTGAGTCTTGTCTCATTAACCCCAAACACAAGAGACACTGGAAACCCAGAGCATTACACAAAGTGCTGGAGGAACTCAGCAGGTCAGGCAGCATCGATGAAAGTGAATAAACATGGGAGGCCCTGTGGATGGCGGAAATCCAGAGCAACCATACAAAATGATGGAGAAACAACTCCTGTAGGCACTAGCAGTTGTGGAGTATTGGTGTTGATCCTGCTACTGGCATTACGTTCTATGTTTCGGTGATGCTTTGGGCTGAGTCCACTTCTCTGTGCAGCATCTTACATTCCTCAATACCACTTATTACCACAGCAGCCTGTGTGTGGGCCAGATACTCTCAGCAGTGCAGGCTGCTCACTGCTACCTTTTCCTTCCTCGCTGTCTGCTGGGGAGGTCAGTTGCAGTTCAAAGCATTAGTCTTAACACTGGTTTGGTGACATCTCACCCATAGTTTGTTGTTGATTCTCTGTCACTTGCCTGAGGCAGCAATTATTTAATGACTTCAAACATGTTCTCTGATGTGCACTTGCCTTTTGTTTAACAGGAAGGATGTCGGTCTCGACTTGTTCTTCCCCAAGCAGTTACAAGACAGCATGAAGGTAAGAGATCACTTTGTGATCGAAACCACGACCAGGCAGATTTCTCATTCTAGCATCTTTCCTTTTGGTACATTTGGTTTCAGTATGCTCAATCAGATCAAGATTGGTTACTGTCATTTCCAGAACACGAGTGTAACGAAAAATGAAATAATCGTTACTCCGGATCTGATGCAGCACAAAAAAATACAAAAAGATAAAGAACACAATAAAAGTAAAAACACAATGAATATAAACACATGAGCTAGCTTCTGTACGCAGATCGATGGTACGTCCATAAAGTGTCTACATAAGGTGTCTCTGACAGGAAATGAAGGTTGGGGTGTGGAGGAGTGGGTCAGTGGGTGGAGCTGTGGATCAGCCTCACTGCTCGGGGAAAGTACCTGTTCCTGAGTCTGCCTTATTATCACTGACATATCATGAGATCATAAAACTCTCCCACAATAGGAATTGAATTGAACTGACTTTATTTCTTACATCCTTCACATACATGAAGAGTAAAAATCTTTACATTTCATCTCTATCTAAATGAGCAATGTGCAATCATGGTAACTTATAATAAATAGAACAGTCAAGGTAACATAGAGGACACTCAGATCAGCGTGAGTTAATCAGTCTGATGGCCTGGTGGAAGAAGCTGTCCCGGAGCCTGTTGGTCCTGGCTTTTATGCTGTGGTACCGTTTCCCGGATGGTAGCAGCCAGAATAGATTGTGGTTGGGATGACTCTGGTCTCCAATGATCCCCTCCACAAACATCCTCTCCACATCTGCTCTATCAAGGCCTTTCAATATTCAATAGGTTTCAATGATAGCCCTCCTCATTCTTCTAAATTCCAGTGAGTACAGGCCCAGGCCCTGAGAATCCTTTCTATCCGGGAATTATTTTTGCAAAACTTCTTTGAATCCTCTCCAATGTCAGCACGTCCATGCAAAACTGCTCACAATACTCCAAGTGAGGCCTCATCAGTGCCTTACAAAACCTCAGCATTACATCCTTGTTTTTATATTCTAGTCCTCTGGAAATGAAAGCTGACATTGCATTTGCCTTCCTCACCACCAACTCAAACTGCAGACGAACCTTTAGGGAATCCTGCACCAGGCCTCCGGTGTCTCTTTGCACCTCAGAATTTTGTACTTTCTCTCCATTTAGAAAATAGTCCACGCTTTTATATCGTCTACCAAAGTGTGTGCACCAACATCGCATGCCCACAACTCACTAACCCTAAACAGACACTGGAGCGCCCAAAGAAAAGCCATATGGTGACAGGAGAACGTAGAAACTCTTTACAGACAGCAACGGGAATTGAACCTGGCTAAAGTGTTATGCTAATTGCTACACTACTGTACTGCCTGCAGTTTAGAATGGACAGCTGGACCAAGGGCCTACTCTGTGCTGTATGCCTGTGACTCTGATGTGAGGGGACAGGTTTATCTGGTCCTCCTGCCCTGCCAATCCGTTGGTAAGGCCATGTCAGTGGCAGAGTGTGGAGTTATACCTTGCTGATGTGGAGAGCCACAGGGTTATACTTTATGAAACAGATCCTTCAGCCTATCTGCTCCCTGCTGACCGGTGTGACCCCTCCAAGCCAGTCCCACTTGCCAGCGTTTTGTCCATAACATTCTAAACCTTTCCTAGCCACGAGCCTGTCCATCTGTCTTTTAAATGTTAGAAACATAGAAAACCTACAGCACAATACAGACCCTTCACCCCAACAATACTGTGTCAAACGTACTTACTTTAGAAATTACCTAGGGTTACCCATAGACCTAAGCTCCATGTACCTGTCCAGGAGTCTCTTAAAAGACCCTATCGTATCTGCCTCCACCACCGTTTCCGGTAGCCCATTCCACGCACTCACCACTCTCTGCATTAAAAAAAACTTACCCCTGACATCTTCTCTGTACCTGCTTCTAAGCACCTTTAAACTATGCCCTCTTGTGCTAGCCATTTCAGCCCTGGGAAAAAAGCCTCTGACTGTTGTTAATGAACTTGCCTCAACCATTTCGTGTGGAGCTCATTCCATACACTGACCACCCTCTGGTGAAAAGTTTCCCTTCTCAGGTTCCTATTAAATCTCTCCCCTCACCATAAACCTGTGCCCTCAGCTTCTTGATTCGCCAACCCTGGGGAAATGACTGTACACATTCACACTCTTATAAATTTTCCATAAAGTTCCTATTCATATTCTCTTACTTATCACGTGGTCATCGAAACATACAGTGAAATGCGTCGTTCGCTTAACAACCAACACAATCTCCGTCCTGAAGTATGTCGACAACCTAAGGATGTGCTGGGGACAGCCAGCCAGTGTTGCCCCACACTCTGGAGCCAACATAGCATGTCCACTCCTTTAACAATGCGATCTTTGATGACTATACAGTCCTATCCTGGACCCACAAGATCTATTGCAGGTGGGATATGTATTTGTGGTAGTGGTGGCAACCATGGCTGCATTTCTCCTGGCTCTCTTCTGCTGTCTTCTGGTTGTTCTTTCCATCTCCAGAATATGAACCCCATCCCTACACAGCTGTCGCAAGTGTCACGGTCAGCAGCAACATCCTCCAGGTCCTCAGGTCAGATATTGCACTTCCTCAAAGCATTCTTCATCTGATCCTTATAGCGCTTCTTCGGCCCTCCAGCTGAGCGTCGATCGTGATGTAGCTTGGCTGTATGACACTCTGCAGGGCAGCCGACATTGGGGCATCCTTATCACATACCCCAGCCACTGCAACTGATACTGGGTGATCATGGCCTCAATATTTCTGCAGTTGGTATTTACGAGTATTTCAGCGTGAGGCACCCGCTCATGCCAAGTAATTCCCAGGATGCGCTGAAGGCAGCTTATGTGGAAGCGCTCCAAGGACTTGATGTGATGCCTGTAGGTTACCCAAGCTTCACAGCCATAAAGGAGGGTGGTGACACAGACCGCTTGGTGTACGGTGACCTTTGTGGAGGGACGAAGGCTCCTGTTCTGAAAGACTCTTCACCGAAGTCTCCCAAAGGCAGCTGATGCCTGTTTAATGCGGCTCTGGATGTCGTTGTCAATGCCACTATCCTCAGAGAGAATGCTGCCCAGATATTTGAAAGATGGCACCGCTGATAGCTTTTCATCACCAACAGTGAAAGCAGATAGGGTGGGTGGGACACTAGTACTCCACTGGCAAACCACTTCTGTCTTGGGGGTATTGACGGTCAGCCCCATCGTGCTGTACGCTCTCACCACCACAGCAAGGACAGTCTGAAGATCCTCCGGAGATTGGGCCACAAGAGCACAGTCGTCTGCATTCTGCAGCTCCAGGATCCGCTTTCTACGGAGTTTGGTGATTGCGTGGAGCCTCTTGATGTCAAAGGGGTTGCCATCTAATCTGACGTCCACTGCCACACCGCTGCTATCTTCAATCTCATTGTGGAGAAGCTTGGTAACACACAAGAGGAAGATGTTAAAGAACACTGGCGCTAGCACACACCCCTGCCTCACCCTTGTGTGTACCAGGAAGGGTTCCGACTCTTGTCCTCCCAAGGTCACCCGAGCAGTCATCCCATCACGGAACTGGCGGATGATGTTAACAAATTTATTGGGACAGCCAAACCTGAGGAGGACATCCCATAAGAGCTCTCTTTGCACAGTGTTGAATGCTTTGGAGAGGTCGACAAAGGCCATAACCAGGTCTTGATGTTGCTCCCGGCACTTTTCCTGAAGCTGCCGGGCTGTGAAGATCATGTCGATCGTGCTCCTGTTCTTCCCAAATCCACACTGCGATTCAGGCAGCATTGACTCGGTGATGTTGCTGATGAGCCTCTGAAGCATCACCTTAGCCAGGACTTTTCCAGCAACAGAAAGGAGTGAGATGCCCCGACTATTGCTGCAGATGGCCTTGTCACCCTTGTTCTTATAAATGACAATGATGTTTGCATTTCTCCATTGCTGTGGGACGTTCTCATCAGTCCAGGCCTTGGTGATGTACTGGTGGAGGGTGTGCATACAAATGTACCCTCCGTTCTTCAGTAACTCGGCAGGGATATTGTCAGTGCCGGGGACTTGTTGTTCTTGAGGGAATGGATGCTGATAGAACCTCCTGGAAGGTTGTTGGTAGACTGAGGTCATGGATGGTGGGGTCTGCGTGAAAACCCTAATTAAACAGAGTGTTAAAATGCTCAGCCCACCTCAGCAGAATGGTATTCTGATTCTTCAGAAGTG